>NC_090769.1:19012608-19027608 GCF_036898095.1 Palaemon carinicauda
TATTTAGTTTAAAATGACACAAAAATAACGTAGATGACAAAGGGTACACAGTGACGTTTGAAAGTGATTGCAGAGAGAGAGAGAGAGAGAGAGAGAGAGAGAGAGAGAGAGAGAGAGAGAGAGAGAGAGATAAAACTTAAGATACACGCTAGGCCAAAAAAAAAAAATAATAAAAAAATAAAATAAAATAAAATACACGCTAGGCAAAAAAAAAAAAAAAAAAAAAAAAAAAACACCTCCCAAGATACACGCTAGGCAGCGACAAGAGAAATTGTATTATAATTTTTTTTAACCTGAAATGAGTCTGGCAAATTATTCGTTCAAAAATGTCACACACAAATTTGGCTAAGACGACACGGTTCCTAAACCGTGTGCCTGCACTCAGCACATTACAATTTACTGATGTTATCGTGTACAGTGTGCAACAGTCGCCCAGTCTATCCCGTTAATACAATAATCAGTGAGTGCCATAAACATCGGCTTTTTATTTGCACGAGAAAGAACGAAAGGGATTAAGGTATATTTACAAGTGCCAGTTTCTTGGCAACCTCTGGCATTTCTAAGATCATGTACAGATTTTATTTTCATAACTTTACAGTGGCTGCCAAAATTATCCTTTACATTCAGATTATTATTATTATTATTATTACTTGCTAAGCTACAACCCTAGTTGGAAAAGCAGGATGCTATAGGCCCAGGGGCTCCAACAGAGAAAATAGCTCAGTGAGGAAAGGGAACAAGGAAAAATAAAATATTTTAAGAAGAGCAACAATATTAAAATAAATATCACTTTATAAACTATAAAAACTTTAACAAAACAAGAGGAAGAGGAAGAGAAATAAGATATTAGATAGAACAGTGTGCCGGAGTGTACCCTCAAGCAAGAGAACTCTAACCCTAGACAGCGGAAGACCATGGTACAGAGGCTATGGCACTACCCAAGATTAGAGAACAATGGTTTGATTTTGGAGTGTCCTTCTCCTAGAAGAGCTGCTTACCATAGCTGAAGAGTCTCTTCTACCCTTACCAAGAGGAAAGTGGCCACTGAACAATTACAGTGCAGTAAGAAGAATTGTTTGGTTTTCTCAGTGTTGTCAGGTGTATGAGGACAGAGGAGGATATGTAAAGAATAGGCCAGACTATTCGGTGTGTGAGTGTATAGGCAAAGGGAAAATGAACCGTAACCAGAGAGGATCCAATGAAGTACTATCTGGACAGTCAAAAGACCCCATTACTCTCTAGTGGTAGTATTTCAACGGGTGGCTGGTGCCCTGGCCAACCTACTACCTATCATATTCCCGGACAGTTCCATCCTGTTCGTAATACTAGGCATGCAGTTAATTCTAATAGTCAGGCCTTCTGCATCATGAGGCTCAATACTATACAGCACTCTAGAAGTTTTATTCCAGCTGTGACCAAGTTGTGGAATGATCTTCCTAATCGAGAAGTTGAATCGGCAGATCTTCAAAAGTTTAAACTTGCAGCAAATGATTTTATTTTGAACAGGCTGACATAAGTCCTTTTATAGTTTATATATGAAGTATGGTTTTAATGTTAATGTATTTAAAATATTTTATCTTAATTGTTCATTACTTCTTATATCGTTTATTTATTTCATTATTTCCTTTCCTCACTGGGCTACTTTTCCCTGTTGGAGCCCTTGGGCTTATAGCATCTTGCTTTTTCAACTAGGATTGTAACTTAGCTCTAGTATTAATAATAATAATAAAAATCAATTTTCCTTGAATTTCAAATATTTCCCCATATCAAAATTTCAAATTATAAAGTTATAAGCATTCCTCCGCCTGAAGGTTCCGTTTACTTTAAATATATAAGAATTCAACAACCCAAATGTTAAAATCGCCTTAAATTTGAAATAATTACCACAGACAGATGTTAAAATCTCCTTACAATGAAAAAAAAAATAACAGGATGAAATTTCTTTCGTGAAAAAAAGAAAGAAAGAAAGAAAGAAAAAAAAAACCTCACACACCCAAATCTTCAACCTAACATAACCCCCTAACAAGAAGGACCTAAATTTCCCCTTCATTCTGAAACCCTCCCTAATTTCAGATTCGAAACCTCTTAACAATTACAAATTTCCCCCGTCCCCCCCCCTTTTTTTTTTTTTTTTTTTAGAAAACGTGATCTCCGCCCGCATAACCTCATTAGTCTTCGTTGAGCGTTTACGGTACTTACAGCCTCCCAAAAACAAGGCTCATTTTTGTTTGTTAACCAGACCTGCGGTAGATACAAAGCCCAGTGAGCGTTACATCAATAAAATAGTATTGTTTCCACTACGGCCCCTGCGGGCAAGAAATAAAACTCCAGCAGGTTACTTCTCCCTCATTGCCTCTCACTCTCTCTAATAGGACCCCAAAAAATAAGCATATACTGGTAATCAATAGCACATATGTGGGTGTTCATTCACATCCATATATACAGTACATATATATATATATTATATATATATATATATATATATATACATATATATATATATATATATATATATATATATATATATATATATATATATATATACATGTATGTATATATATATATATATATATATATATATATATATATAATGTATATATATATATATAATGTGTGTATATATATATATATATATATATATATATATATATATATATATATATATATATATATATATATATATAGTATACCAATCGGTGTGTCGCAAATATGAAACTTTCGTCATAATGTAATATATAAAACAAAAATTAAGAAATAAAAAAGAGAAGTAAGTCGGACCAGCGTATATAGGCAGAAAAAAAAAATTAAATAAATAAAGAAAGAACATTTCTAATCACGAAACAATGGCTCCGCCTCCATGAAACTGGACCCTTCTGGTTCAAGCACCGGTTAAAACCACATTACAATCAGACAGAAACTGAATCGAGGCTTACCGAATCTCGATATGCTTTATGGAGATGAACAGCTCTTGTTATGAACAGTGCAGGTGTTGTTAACGTTGTGAATGAATGCTGGATGCAACTACAGTAGTATGGGCGAGCATCACACGTGATTTGAAACGACAGAGAACTAAGAACTATTGGGTTACAGGAGTTGAGAAATATGGCTTCGGATGCTGGAGAAAAAAAAAAAAAAAAAAAAAAAAAGGCCAGCACATGATAATAGAAAGTATGTATCAAAGTACGAAAATAGATTGAATTGACTGAATAGATTTTAAGACAACTTAAGATATCAATATGACGAAAGTAATCGTTATCTTCCCAGTGGGGTTTGACATATATATATATATATATATATATATATATATATAGTATATATATATATATATATATATATATATATATATATATATATATATATATCAGCTGTTGTTAGTCCACTGCAGGAAAATGGCCTCAGACATGTCCTTGTACTCCCTCAGTTTATGATCTTTCTATGCCAGTCTATATCTGCAAATTTTCTTAGCTCGTCATATATATATATATATATATATATATATATATATATATATATATATATATATATATATATATATATATATAAGTAGTACCTCGGTATACGAGTTTAATCCATTTCAGGAGCAAGCTCGTAACCCTAAATGCTCGTAAACAAAAGAACCTTTTCCAACAAGAAATGAAGGAAATTCATTCAATGAGTCTCATACATTCATAAATACGCATTTATTTTCATTTTTTAAGGTTTTTAATGCAAAATAAAAATTCGGGAAAAATACGTAAAGTTATCTCTTCAATGGCATTCAGTATCACTAACTGAATCAGTTAATTCGTGTTTTTTTAAACTTTGTCATCCTTCTACAGACTCATATGTTCAATTTTTACCAGGAGCCTATCTAGAGTAGACTTTTTTTTCCTTTTCTTTAGAAAGTTAGGAAAAGGGGACATTGTATTGTGTAAATAGATCCACTGCTTGCCCTACCGATACCTTCTCTGGCTGAAGTGTTTCTACAAAATTATGCAAGGTTTCACACATTTTCACCTTCTTTCACTTGAAGCAAGAGGTTTGTCACTCTGTCCCTTCTCCTCATATGGAATATCCTCCACTACCTCTTATTTATCCTCCTTATATGCAACTTCAACAGTTTCTCGCTATGTTCCTCAAGCAACTCACTGTCATCTCTGTTCACTCCAACCCCAATTGTCTTGCCCAAGTACATAATCCCATTATCAACCACCTCCTGTATGGGTTCAAACCCGTCCTAATCATGTTCTGTAACGCATTCAAGCCGAAGTTTCCTCCATGAAGAATTGCCAGTTCTCTTGGTGACCACTTTCCCTGGCTTTATCACCCATTTTGAGGCAGCTGACAATGAGGAAATGTTCCCTTCAAAACTCTCACAGGGTGAGGTTGGTCTCTTTGGTGACCTCGAAACACTGCTGGAACATTGCCTTCGAGTACAGTTTTTTAAGTTTGGGATCACCTGCTGATCCACGAGTTGGAGAATTGGAGTTGTGTTGGGCGGTAAGAATTTGATCTTGAACTTGAATTCTTCCATAAGTCGTCTTCAATGGCTGGAGGATAGGTAGGAGCTTTTTCTAATAACAAATGGGACTTTGAGTGTGATGGTCTTGTCCATGAGGTACTTTTATACCTCAAGATAAAAAACCTAATAGCCATTAAACAAATAAAATTTGTCATCCAATCCAGATTGCTGGACCTCCCCCTAAACATGAATTTTCTTCATCTGCCTCTTGTACTTTTTAAAGGCTAGTGGATTCTCCGAGTGATACATCATATGTTTGATTTTGTAATTCCCACTAGTATTAGCACAGAACAGCAGGGTTACATTATTTTCATGGAATTGTGACCGGAAGTTTCCTTCTCTACGGCAATAATGAATGTCGCAATGGACACGTCTTCCAAAACATATTGGTCTCGTTGCAATTAAAAACTTCTTGCTGCGGTATGTAAGCTTAGGAATCCAAAAACCTTTTAGTTCAGACACGAATGCCTCAGCTGCCTTGACATCGGACCATGCAACTTGTTTCCTTTTCTTGGTCAGCTGTACATACTCGCTCATTTTTCAAAGGCCGGCACACAAAAACTTTGTCTTTTCGAAAATTATGTTTCCATTTATCTATCTCCTGATAACTGCTTCTAATCAACCAATATGAGAAGCAAGTTCCCGACATTAATTAGAATATGTGGCAGATGTTTCATTGAGGTAAGCACCTCTTTTGCAACGTCAACTACTTTGATTTTTCTTCAACATGTTTTATGCTAATTGTCGACTTTGTAAGAATCTACATTTTTTGCCAAGGTTCCCATACTTGTACCTTGATCATGCTTCTCGATAATTTCTTGTTTCAAATCTAAGATTATTATCTTCTTCTTTCCTGCTTTGTTAATCATCTTGGGGCCATTATCTACATACTTCTTTATACTGTTTACTTGACTGGAAGAAACAGTGATCACAGTAAAGAACACAGTCACAACTTCACAAAAGGACACTGCCAGCCATTTGCAGGATAACTTTAGGCAATGCTGGTACGAGTACTGAGGAGAGTGAAAGGAATATAGGGCTGAGCTTGGGGGGGGGGGGGGGGGTGCTTGGCTTATGGGGGCTGCGTGACCGTTTTCTACGAATGTTAGTATTTTTTCACAAATAAAGGATAATACAGACTAAAATCTTTGCACGCAAATATATACAACGCTTGTACTGTATACAGATTTTAAATTTCACGCTTATATATTGAATTGCTTGTATTGTAAGTTACTCGTAAACCGGGGTATTACATGTATACTGTGTGTATATATATATATATATATATATATATATATATATATATATATATATATAGTATGTATATTATATGTATACGGATATATATATACATACACACACACATATATATAAATATATATCTATATGTGTGTATACATACATACACACACACACACACACATATATATATATATATATATATATATATATATATATATATATATATATATATATATATTATATATATATATATATATATATAAATGAAAGATAGATATACACGATTGAAGTATAGATATGTCAGGTATATGTTCAAAGATTTTATAAGAGTTACCTCCCGTTATCAGACAATGAAATACGATCAAACCAATAAGTCCATAGAACAATTACAATTTTCCCTGTTGGGGGCCCCTGGGTTTATATCATTCTGCTTTTCCAACTAGGCTGTAGCTTTGCAAGTAATAATAATAATAATAATAATAATAATAATAATAATAATAATAATAATAATAATAATAATAATAATAATGCCAAAACCAGATCGTGTGCATAATGTAACGAAAAAAAAAAAAAAAAAAAAAAAAAAAAAAAAAAAAAAAAAAAAAAAAAAACTTTGTACACGTACCTAATTAAAAATCAATGCCAACACAAATGTATTAGAAACTGAATAAGTCTTTTGAAAGGACTCCTGGTGCTAACGTTTCCGTGACTCAAACTGCTATAACAGAAAACAGAAGTCAAATTTCAACTGGGACTGAATGACAGAAAACCACCTTCAAAGGAAAGTTCAAGGTCCGACCATTGAGTGAGAGAGAGAGAGAGAGAGAGAGAGAGAGAGAGAGAGAGAGAGAGACGGGGTACAGACGGCTATGCAAAGAATAACAATGACAATTATCATATTCATATGAGGAAGGAAGGAATAATAATAATAATAATAATAATAATAATAATAATAATAATAATAATAAACGTCGTATGGTGCCCGAAAGGCAAAAATAAAATGAAGCAAAATAACGCAATTCTTCGACAAATAAATAGATGAATTAATAAATAGATAATTTCTTAGTTATTTCTTTTACTGCATCGTTTAGATGAACACAAATTTTTCATGACTTTCTCCTTTCTTAAGGAGACAGTTATCGACAACATTTATTCTTCAAAATAGATTTTTTTCTAAATAAATTTTAAGAAATTTCAAATTAATGAGAAAATATAAAAATATATTTTCATAAGGAAGATTCCACTAAGTATATATTTAGAGAATGATCTTAAGTATTTCAAAGGGGAACTTTTAACCTATTTCATAAGTTAATTTCTAACATTTCTTGATTTAATTTTCATTTATTCTACTATGAAGAGAACTTCCAAATCCAGTAAGTCAGTCTGAAAATTCTATAATAAATTTCTAAATCTCCAGAATACTTTCAAACCCCAAATGAAATTTCATTAAAGATAATAATTCAAATAACTTATAAACAAAGATACATAAATCAATCACCCAACCGATATTATAAATGGAATTTCTCTGAGCGATGAAGGAATGGGTAGACACAAAGAAAGATAATACAGAGAAGCAATAACCTCAAAAGGAATGAAAAAATATACAGAGAAAAACAGAACGAAGGATAAATACAGTGTAAGGGGAGACAAAGGATGACTGTGGCCTTTCAGGGAGGGGAGAGGGATAGGAGGATAAGAAGGGAAGATACAAACGAAAGGACGAAAAAGAGAAAAGATAAAAGTGGGGAACGACAAATAATAGAGTACTGCACGAGGGATAAGCTCCCGAGGGGAGGGATGATTGCGTGCGAGGGGAAATTAGTGAGAGAGTGAGAGAGAGAGAGAGAGAGAGAGAGAGAGAGAGAGGAGAGAGAGAGGAGAGAGAGAGAGAGAGATACTGCACACAAGGCGAGGAAGACGTATGACTTGAAGTTATGACAGAGTAGAGCTTTCCCCTGTGTTCGGGCGCCTAAACATACAAACCAAATTATCCCTTTCACCGTCTTCTGACAACGTCAGGAAAAAACAGCCCTGCCCTTCATTCCACCCCTGCTGGAGAATCATAAGGGCATCTCAGAATAATCATTTTCATTTTCGTATTCTCGGGGAGACGAATTAGTAGTGCTTTTATGCAATACTGAATGTCATGTTACAAATTGATGACGTAAATGAATAAAAAATCGACATTATGACGTCATAACTGCAGCATTATGAACGAAGATAGAGATGAATAAGAAATTATTGAGAGAAATAATTGCAAAGATACAATTAATGATTTCCAAATGACCTAACATCGATACAATCAATAGTTGCATGGAAAACGTCTCATAAGACCCATCGTCACCTCTGACCTCCAGTGTAACGATATTTGCTGAGAATACAGGAAAGATTACCCTTGACCTTTGACCTCTGTCGTACCTAAGCTCAGGATTACTGATTGCGAGGCAAAAGCTTACGAGAAATTTCTATGTATACCACTGAACATATGATAGATCTTGGTCTTATAGTATGCATTTCCTCTAAGAAATAATAATTTTCTGTACCAAAAAACTTAAAAAAATCGTTGTTGACTTTGTTTTGGGTGTTATTACGAATTATTGTTAACTTTTGTGTTTACACTGTTTTGTACAAAGTAGCAAAATTTATGGCAAAACTGAAGTCGCACAAGTTTTCTCACGAGTGACCTTGCACTCACACAGATTCCGTACACATATGACCACTTTGTGCCAAATTTAACGTTAAGATCCGAGAGATGCCATAAAAATATCGTGTGACAACGCCTCTAAAAAATAGAAGTCCCCTCCCACCGCCTTCAGAGCTCCTATTTTTCGCCTTCAACCAGAGGCACCTGTTCTATTCGATCCCTATGTAGCTGACGGGGCCAAGTCAAGATGCAAACGTCTTGATCGAATGAACTGACGAAAGGGGCTCAGTGGACGAAGGAAAAGTGCTCAATGGAGGATAACAAACATGAGTCATCATTATCCAAAAGACATAATTGCATACTAGTTTGCTTTGAAACATTTAAAAAAAATGTTATGAATAACATATTAATGAGAAAATGTCAAAAGAGCAGAACGATAAACATTGATAACAATGGCATAAAAATTATGTTAAACAGGCACTTACATGCATACAAAAACACGGTTATGTCAGCACACATCAAGACGCGGCATAGTAACTAATGCAGGGAATCAACGAGAGGAAGTGAAGAAAACGCTAGGAATGAGAGAGAGAGAGAGAGAGAGAGAGAGAGAGAGAGAGAGACTGTGTCATCAATTCCTATTGATCGACAAACTAATTGTACTACAGGTATTTCAAATAAGCAAAATAGAGTGATGAATTTGATATGCCAATCAAATAGTTTACCCAAAATATGCAGTATATGTTGATAACCAGTTTTATACACAGTGCATTGCAAAACGTAACATCAAGAACAACTCCCAACAACAAAGTGTGTGTTGACGACCGGTTATTTTGTATGCAGATACGAATGTTGCAGTTTGAAGGAGTCGTTTTGATATTCAACAAAAAAAAAATGAAAGAGATGAAGCGGGAATGGGGGCAAAGTAGAAGGCTAAAAATGAACGCTGCAAGGACCTTTGGGGGGTATGGGGGTACGAGAAATCCTGGTATTCACGTTAAGGAATGTCTCCCATACAATTTACCATCATTGCGTCGACAAACTGTAAAATGGCATTACTCGTCAATTCTTTCTTCCTTCGTGAATGCAGTGAATTTTGAAGTCAATTTGATTTCAAAATCGTTAAGGAATGTCTCCCATACAATTTACCATCATTGCGTCGAACCAACTATAAAATGGCATTACTCGTCAATTCTCTCTTTCTTCATGAATGCAGTGAATTTTGAAGTCAATTTGATTTCAAAATCCTTCCGTGTAAAATAAAACATTTATGCATAAAAGTAATCAATTTGATTACAAATATGACTAAAATGGTTAAAATTAGTTTCAGATTTACTAACAATACAAAACCATAACTAGTGTAAAAAGTAACCTTACTCTAAAGTCTACGGTTACACATAAAGTAACCTTACTTTAAAGTCTACAGTTACACATACAGTAACCTTACTCTAAACTCTACAGTTACAAATCTCGCACACCAAAACTATTAGTTATAATGTTTAATACAATAATAAGATGAAAATATAATTAGAAGCAGATTTCGCAAGTCGTGTTACGCAGTAAGACCCTACCAACATTCCTTAAACATCTAACACACAACCAAGCCACACACACAAGACAGTCCACTACCAACCAGACTCCTTGTCCCACCACTCAGCCACTGTTTGTTAGCTTCAACTATTGGAAAAGTGCCCCTTTTAATAATCCACAGCTCTTCTCCCTTTCTCGTAATCTGACCGACCGCATGTGGAGGAGAGATTGCAAGTGAAGAACCTCTCTCTATTTTAGCTCTTGGTGAGGAATCTCTTCTCTGTCTAGCTCTTACTGAGGAGTTTTAATTCACTCGCTGCCGCAAAGTCTGGGTCACAAAATTCCGCGAATCCTAATGGGTTTAAAATCACGTTGGTTCCCTTCTTATGAAAATTTATCTGTTGTTAGGGGAGGAGACGCCCTGAGAGGGGGGAGGGGTCCCTTCATCTCCATAGAACTGAAAAAAATGGTTCAATCTAAAGCTGTAGAATACGCAACAGTTAATATTGAGGGGGTTTAGACATGAGGGAAGAATGGGAGATGAACTGGCATCAAGATGAATCGATGGGACAAAAAAAGGTTTCTATAGTTTCTATAGCATATTGGAATCAAGTGTTTGTGTGCAAATATGAGCTAAAATTGGCATTCATGTATATTGTCAGTAAAATCTCTACGAAGAGGTTTCATACATATCGTAATAGATATGCGTTAGCTGCAGTCTGAGACACCCTTGATTTAATATGAGAAAAAATGTATTGACGAAAAAATAATATCTTGAGGGGAAAGATATCAGTACCAATAATGGTAGATGTTTTATGTATTACTTCGCATTAGACGAAAAAAAAAGAAAAAAAAAAAAACTTTCCTATATAATTTCTGCATACACGAAAAAACGAACAGATGTCACATGATATTTAAAACCGCCAACATTCACATTTGAATACAAAAGCTAGAGAGGCATACATAAGTAAAGAATTAGGTCTTTGTGGGTAAAAGAGAGACGGAGGAGTTAGAATCGTGTAAGAACAAAGTAGAAGAAATGCGACAAGATTGAAACCACTCTCGCCTCTGGTTCAATGTGCAATTGCCATTAACAGTAGCTAACCTCCATGTATACTGCAAAAAAGAGCAAGAGCCTGGATATATATATATATATATATATATATTTCAAGTCACGCTAAGCTCTCCTCCTCCCTCGGGTAGGGGGGAGAGGGAGTAGTCATAGCCTGGTGAAAGAGGGGTGCTTGTGTGTGCATATCTATCTAGATATTTAGCCGTCATTATTAATGGTCCGCGTACACTAGTAACAAATATTCATCGAACCCTGTTTTAATTACAATCATAAATACACGACAGAGAGAGAGAGAGAGAGAGAGAGAGAGAGAGAGAGAGAGAGAATATCTAGTGCTCTTCCAGTACAGACCGACTAATAAAATGTAATCTACATATGCACTTGCACAGGTCACTGACTTCTGGTACGCAGACGCAGTACTAAAATGCAATAATCTTTTGAGACCGTTTATCGTATTATTGCTACGTTGCGACAGTGCTTGATCCCCGACTGTTACAAAGTCGCCCAAGGTTAACGTCATAAAAGTGAAACGATAAAAACTTTCGTAACATGACGAGATCCGTCTGCACGTGTAGATTTATATTGTAGCGTATTCACACGTGATTGCAACTGAAGCGATAGCTTAGGTAGTCTAGACACTAAAAGCTGGGAAATAGCGGATATAAAAACTGTATTTGATTTAGAATACATTAAAAAATTACGACATATGGTTGAAACTGGATTAGGGCAAATTTCGCATCACATTAATCAACTAATAAATGTTGACACAGATTTGGTACCATAAGTAATCAAATGATTAACTTGAATCTGAATCGTAATGAACTGAATGGTTAATGGCAAAATAGTTATCTGAAATGAATGATTAACTTGAACGTGGTATCGTAAATAATCGAATAATTTTAACAAATTTTAGGTCGCAATATTATGGAAAAATTTTATAACCTGATCTTCTTGCAACTATAAATACAATTCTACAAGGATTCATCAGATAACTAATATGCAAATTAAGAAATCCATATTTTAAATGTTAAATAAATACAACTCAATAAAAAGAAATAAATAATTATTATACAAGTAGGCCTAATCTCCCCTTGAGATCAAATGACACAGCCCAAAAGTACTATGATAAACTTTTTTCAGGCCGAATTCCATTTGAAGCGAGTTCCTGCTTCTCTGACGTTATAACTAGGCAGTTCAAATCTATTTGGACCACCCGACTGTATTGTCCTTGGAAATCGCTTTATATTCACCAAAGAATTATTCTACAGTAAAGGTAGAAATATCAGTAAATGCTTGATGATTTTTATTGAAATTCGATCCATGGAACTTTTTCTTGCTCACGCCACATCTTCAATTTTCGCAAAACAATTCTGGTTTTCAACTCACCAATTGGATTTTCTTTTTGTAACACAAGAGCTGAATGAATGGAAAATTCTATTCCTTTATCCAGCCAACAAAAGAGTATTTGGGTTAAACCCAAAAAGGATGATGCAGAAACTCCAATCGCTAAATTAACAGTTGTATTTTTGAAGCAGCTAAGACCAGCTTACGAGCAATGGAGGAAAGCAACTTAAACAATCCTTTGGATGTAACAATTGACAAACTCTCTCTCTCTCTTTAAACTGCGGATATAGCTGAACATATTCAAGGCTAATTATATTGATACCATAAATTCTTCGTCCCTTTCTCTATATTAAATAATGGATACAACTGGGCACACTCAGACTAATTCAATAATACTAAAAATTATTTCTCTCTCTCTCTCTATCTCTCTCATTAAACTGTGGATACAACTGAACGCATTCAAGACTAATTCAATTGATAAAAATTTTCTTCGCTCTCTCTCTCTCGATACAGCTGAACACATTCAGAACCAATTATATTGATAATATATTCTCTCTCTCTCTCTCTCTCTCTCTCTCTCTCTCTCTCTCGATACAGCTGAACTCATTCAAATTAACTCGACTGAAACTATAAATTCTCTCTCTCTCTCTCTCTCTCTCTCTCTCTCTCCAAGAATCAAACCTGAGAACAGGTTTTTCTTTAGTTATCAACAACGAAAGATAGCCCCACTTCTCGGCAACAGGGTAGAGAGCCAGCCTAGGTGACTGTAATATATCAGATAACAACTAAAAAAATTAAATCAAAATAAAATATAAATGAATTTATTCTTATTAATGTTGTCTCATTACCGTCGCATGCTGGAGTTGTGCAAAATGAAACCAGTTCTTCTTTTATATTACAAATTTCCCCCTAAAACTACAAATAACTACAGAAATAAAAAAATAATCACTTCTATCATTCTCATTAACAATTAATATTAATAACACTCTATACACACACACACACACACACACATATATATATATATATATATATATAGTTTTTGTAAGTATCATGTAAATGTGTATAAACATTTCATTATATTGAAAGCTTTTAGAATTTCGACTTTGAAAGGTTTGAATAAGAGAGCACTATACCACAAAGGATAACCATTTACTTTTTTTTAAATATCCCATCAATAATTGTAAGAACTGCTAGGTTGATATGAATTTATGTTCTCTCTCTCTCTCATCTCTCTCTCTCTCTCTCTCTCTCTCTCGCAGAAAGTATTTGCTTCGTTTATTTACAGATGGCGCCACATTCCTCTCAGGAGTTAAGAGGGAAAAGGGTGACATGAATGATAGATTCATTACGAGAGTTCGGTCTGGAGACCTCTCACTAAGACTACTGTGTTATTAAGTGGCACCAAGGAGAGATAAGTGGCAGTTGAAGGGGGATTTTTTTTTTCAAGGACTGTGTGAATATATTTACCATCAAAAACGGATCTCATACGATTAAACATAACCAATAAAATAGATAAGCACGAGGAAAAACTGATGAGAAAAAGATGGATATAGCAGAAATGAGAAAGGATAGAATTAGGAATGGCTAAACCAGAAGGTAAACAAATGTTTAGGAATTATCAAGGAAAGGGCAGGATGGTATGGACATCTGTTAAGGAGGGAGGATCACGTGGGGAGGTATACTATGGGAAAGGAAGATCATATGAGAGGAAGAGGGGGAAGACCAAGGAGATGGAGGGACTGTGTAGGGGAGGACTTGGGAAAGAAGGAATGAATGAAGCACAGGTGCAAGATAGAAATAGATGAAAGGGCTCATTCGAAACAACGATCCCATGTGAAAATGGGAATAAGTCGAAGAGGAAATATAATATATAATAAATTTTATCATTATCATCATCATCAACATCAAACAATAATCTTGCCGAACGAGAATGTAGTCACAAAAGCTGGTATTACCGGACGTTATAAGAACAATATCCATATGAGAGAGAGAGAGAGAGAGAGAGGAGAGAGAGAGAGAGAGATGCTAATCTATACTTAATGACCCTTCGGCATCAATATAAGAAACCATCTTCCCGTATCGGCATTTATCAAAACATGGTACGTTTTATGAGAGAACGTGAAAGATAATGGACGTCCCTTTAAGATAAAATTCCATACATTCATATTCATAATGCGTACTATTCTTAAAACGTTACCTAACCGCATCTACCCAGCTTACGCTACGCATTAGGGAAGTAGATCAAGACATAAATAAACGGAATTGTAAGAGGTACAGCGCATGAGTACCTCTCCTCTCTATCAGTTGACCTATCCTAAATTCCCTGAGCTATGCTATGTTATGCTATTCTATGTTATGATATGCTATGTTATGATATGCTATGCAATATGGTATGTAGTAAAATTAAAAATGGGAAAAATAAAAATAAAATACGGGGTATGAAGTAAAATGAAAAATAAAATAAAATATATGACATGTAGTAAAATTAAAAAGGGGAATAATAAAAATAAAATATATGACATGTAGTAAAATTAAAAAAGGGAAAAAATAAAAATAAAATACGTGGTATGCAGTAAAATTAAAAAGGGAAACAATCAAAATAAAATATATGGCATGTAGTAAAATTAAAAAGGGAAATAATAACAATAAAATAAATGGTATGTA
>NC_090769.1:19030108-19032608 GCF_036898095.1 Palaemon carinicauda
GGCATGTCAATGTTCATACAAGTTTCCTGGACCAGGGTTCGATTCCCGGCCGGTTAGAAGCTGTTGTCTGTGTGTGATTTTGGCTGGGGCTCTAATCCAGAGGTCGTTAAAAGAATACAGACATTAAATGAAACAAAAATATATGGCTTATTTGAATATGAAAAACACGCCTAAATGTGCAAAATTTATCATATATATACATATACACAATATATATATATATATATATAATATATATATATATATATATATATATATAGCGAGAGAGAGAGAGAGAGAGAGAGAGAGAGAGCTATTGCAAACGCTCACTATTCTCTCTCTTCAAGATGGTGTTTACAGAACACCAAGATAACCACGCGCGCGCGCACAATTTATCAATAAAAACGATGTCTGGAAAAACCACAATGAAACCCTTCCATCAATCGATTAATGACCGCATTGTATTGCATTACCCCCAGAGAAGATAGGCTTAAACCTCAAATATCAAGTCGTATCACATCTGATGAGGGTTGTCTATCTTCAAACGCCCCCGCAAGGTGTTTGGTTGCGACAGAATTCCTGAAATTTATGACGAGAATATTATCATTATTATTATTATTATTATTAAATGCTAAGCTACAACCTTAGTTGGAAAAGCAGGATGCTATAACCCCAGGGGCCCCAACAGGGAAAATAGCCCAGTGAAGAAAGGAAACAAGGAAAAACAAAATATTTTAAGGACAGTAACATTAAAATAAAAATTTCCTATATAAACTATAAATACTTTAACAAAACAAGAGGAAGAGAAATTAGATAGAATAGTGTACCCGAGTGTACCTTCAAGCAAGAGAACTCTAACGCAAGACAGTGGAAGGCCATGGTTCAGAGGCCATGGCACTATACAAGACTAGAGAACAATGGTTTGATTTTGGAGTGTCTTTCTCCTAGAAGATCTGCTTACCACAGCTAAAGAGTCTTTTCTACCCTTACCAAAAGGAAAGTGGCCACTGCACAATTACAGTGCAGTAGTTAACCCCCTGGGTGAAGAAGAATTGTTTGGTAATCTCAGTGTTGTCCGGTGTTATGAGGAGAGAGGAGAATCTGTAAAGAATAGGCCAGACTATTCGGTGTCTGTGTAGGCAAAGGAAAAAACCGTAACCAGAGAGAAGGATCCAATGTAGTACTGTCTGGCCTGTCAAAGGACCCCCTTACTCTCTAGCGGTAGTATCTTAAAGGGCGGCTGGTGCCCTGGCCAACCCACTACCTATATCAATTTGAATTGCCACTATACGCCGTAATATGAGAGAGAGAGAGAGAGAGAGAGAGAGAGAGAGAGAGAGAGAGATTCTACGAGGTCCAGGACATAGCCCAGGTAGATCTCATCATATTTCAGTAGCCCACACTTGATCCCTCTCCCGGTCGTTGGCGGCCAGCCTCAAAGGACGAAATATACGGGGATAAAGGAAAACTTTCGATTGTGTCAAACTTCTACAAAGTTTAAGGTTCTGTTTACCGCTCATACATCAAAGGAATTGCGTGGGTGACCATATAGCGGTGAAAGTACATTCATTAGCAAATACGGGAACACTTTGTTATTGTCGGTGGTTTTTACTTACAGTGAATAAAAACAAAACAAAACTGAAATGTACGGGTCCATAAAATTAAGGAACGAAAAGTTGCCTAAAATTGATAGTGACGACGCGAAGAGAAAAAAGGTAATTATTTGATGTTTAGCTTGTTATGTGACTGGTGCATGATTACAATAAAATATTATAACTCAGGAGGTCCAACTTTCCCGACAAAATCACCTTCAAGGGTTTAACGTGTCAACGATATTTAAAAAATCTGTGTTTAAACAAATAGCTACCAAACACTAAATATTAAATGCTCCTGATACATAGCCTCCTGAAATGATGTAAAAACACATGGAAATGAAGTCACTGAAATCTAGTGTTGCAGAATTTACACGCCCAGTTTTGAATCACTACAACGAAGTATACTGAGTGTAGACTAAAGAAAATATTTTTTTTTTCTAAGTAAAACAAGCAGTTCGAATTTCATATGCGACATATCATATTTTCACTACTCTGCAATCACAATCAATGTGAAAATATATGTACTTTTAACGATGATTAAATGAGAGAGAGAGAGAGAGAGAGAGAGAGAGAGAGAGAGAGAAATACGCATATGCTTCGCCTATATACTGTGTATTATATATATATATATATATATATAATGTATGTAAAAATTACAAGGAAATGTGATGCTCCGATGCAATAGACAATATATATATATATATATATATAAAATATAAGATTAAGTCCTGAATATAGTTTCATGTTATATCTCCCGACGACCGATTTATTGAGAAAGCTCTCTTTATATTTTATATGGTGCAGTGAGATTACGAACACACATTGAGATTAACAGAACCATACTCCACACTCAAACAAACTACCTGGGCTTACATTTTCAGGTGTGCGTGGGTGGAGTCAGGTGTCAAAAACGGTGTCATTTCATG
>NC_090769.1:19040108-19152608 GCF_036898095.1 Palaemon carinicauda
ACCACTCCTACTGCTCACATAGAAAATTAGTTGCCTGTATTGTTGGTTAGATATACCGAGTGTAAAATTTCAGTAAATTTGTATTACGGGGTGTGATTTCGAACAGATAATATATGTTTTCCTATTGTAAATATCGTGATTTAACAGAATTTGACCATCATTTCAACTGCAATCATACAGATCAACCAATTCAAGTAACTTTAAGTTGTGCTGTTATTACGGATGAAATGAAGGTGAAAAACAGTTAAATCACGTTATTTTCTACAGGAAAACATATTTTCTGTTAAAATGATTAAATATAATGTCTTTTATTATATATATTCTGTTAAAATACTTATAATGACTTGTTCAAATTCGGTGTCACTTAACTCATGTATGTACTGCGAACGGTAACATTAGCAACGTTACCAACGTTACGGTGGAATTACTAACGTTAGCAATGATACGGTATTATTATCGTGTGTATTTTAAAGAATTTTTCCATATACCCTTTACACAATATATAAAAAAGTACAAAAAGGGTACAGAATCTAACAAACCCACCTAACCTAACCTAGAAGTTCCCAGGTCACAAACCCAATATGATGCCCTTTGTTATATCACTTCACTCATGTTACGGTAATGTTAGTACTGTTACGATAACATTGTATATAATGGTTCTTGTTTCGCCATTAGCTCACTTCGCTCGCATGAAAATAAAACATCAAGCTCGTATATACTGGCAAGCAGTAATGTTGAGCTCCGCACGCTAACATCATCAACGTTAAATATAATGGTTCTTGTTCCTCACTTACGATCATAGGAAAATAAAACATCACCCTCGTATGCATTGGCAGTTGGTAATGCTGAGCTTCGCTCTCTAACAAAATATAATAAAACTAACACATTAAAGTTAAAGAAATTAATGACTTACTTTTATGACCGTGACGTCGTAACTTAGGGGTCATGGGGGTGTTGTGACTGAGTCTGTGGTGCCTTAAGTGTTTTGCCTTAGATTAGTACTGCACTTGGAACACTGTAAAAGTTGGTATATTACATTACGTGATTTAAGAAATTTATCAACATTGGTATACACCAAAATAGTTTCAAGTATGGATTACTGAGGTGGTTACAATTTTCTAATACGTAGATCGTAAAATACGCAAAAGATGATACTTGAACAAACAAAGACGGGACTTGGGCAAAGGTTTCCACGGAAAAGGGCTTGTTGGAAGGGGGGGCCGGGTAGGGAAATATTAACCCCCCTGTGCAAACTTTACATATGTATGGCTTCGTGATTGGTTAACAGAGTCTAGAGAGTAAACATGAATGAACAGAATGGGAAACATGTTTAGAGCAAGTATTTATGTGAAATCTGGGAGTGACAAGGTAATAACAAAATGTATAAAAGTAATATATGAAGATAAAATGGAATGTATGATAAATAATATTTGATGGGTATATAAAATGAGGTGATTTTATAAGGTATCAGATAATATAATCAGTAATACTGGGGTCAAACGTAATATGTATACGAGGGTATTACATAGCTAATCAAGTAATAGACTTGAACAGAGCTGGTAGAGAGACGAACAGTTACATTTCAGGATTAGAGAAGAAGAAATCTTATTGGTGGAGGAAAAGTCTGTGCGCAGGGAGGCTGGGTTTTTGCGCAGAAAGTCGAAAGTTGCTATGTACAAACGTACGTACTAGAATGAGAAAAATTAAAAGAAAAACACTGCTAATGTTAGCATGATAAGTTAACATTTGATCTACATTACACGTTGGCAGCACTGGTTACTGTATTTTTTCATGAGACATTGTCTTTGCAACGGCTCTTCCAAAGTTTATCCAACTATACTGTTTTGTATTTTCCTCTGTTTATTATACATTCAAGAAGGTAGTGTATAGAGAAGAAAAGGCTTGTTTTACGATTATATATCGTTTCTCCAGTATGTTTTCCCCACCCAAAACCCCGAGTTCCCACTGGGGGCCCCCCATTATCATAGGATATAGATATATATAATTCTGAAACTATTCATTTGCGACGGGAACGAGTGTCATTTTCGTAGAGAGCATAATTTTTTCTATAAGATAAAGTAGTTTTTTTCCTAGGTTACATTGCCCTGTAATACACTACAATAATGCCAAAATGTCAATAGTTATGACTAAAGGACAACGGCTGTATCATGAGTTTCGCGATTTTATCATAAAAGTGATGTTTTCTCATTTATTACTAATTAAATAAACCAATATTTATTTATCAAAAGAATGTCCTTAAAATGGAGATAACTAATGATTAAATCTCACAGAAGTGTAAGGAATATATTTAGGAAAAAAATGATAAACACCTATAAAGAATTTTATTTTTGATGTCTTGATAAAATAGGTTTTGGTGCATTTTAATTTTTTTCATGTCAGAATGTTAGCAATTTTAGTGAACGATCATAAGAAAATTTATAGTAAACATACAGTACAGTTAATAATTGTTTGTTGAATGGATGTGTTTATACGTGTATTCGTAAGTGTGTATTTGCATACGCCCCACTCTGTCCAACACTCTTATTACCTACCTTATGAAACAAGAAAAAAAGGCATAAGCATATGTGAAAAATTATATATAAAACCATTCATATTTTAAACTACATATTTAAAGACTTCAATTTTGTGTTATACATCCTTTTCAGAGCCCTTTTCAGGCATATTCGTTCGTACCCATAAATTTTACTGATTGCTTTTGGACAATTGTCACTTTCATTATTTGATATTTCACAATCAATGTCAAGGTCACTAGTATATGATGAAGACTCATTATTATCATCATCATGAAAGACCATTCTAATAAATAAAAACAGAAAATAATAATATAATATGTCGGAAATGTAAAACATTCTTTCTTCTAACACATAAACATACATCAATAGCTCTGCCCACCTCCTGAAATTGACGTTACCTTTTCCCTTTTATTGTATGTTAAACCATGTAATTTCTGGCAAGTCTTTCCTCCAGCTGAAAGCCAGTTGGTTAAAGAATATATCTACGTCACTGAGCTAGTCTCAGGAGGTCCGAGACTGAATCCCGGGATATTTGAAAAATGAAGCATCACTAATATTGACATCGTCCTTTGACAGCTTATAATACGTCAATAAAATTGACGCATAGCACGTTTTGGGTCAAAAGGGAAACTAACACAAAAACAACATCAAACCTAAGGAGCCCCATCTAACCTAACTTAATACCCATTTTCTAATCTAGCGGGGGGTTTTAATCCCTTACAACTCCCCTTAGATTACCGTATCATTCCCTTATCCTAAGATTATGTCTCAACCCTATGTTTGCTTCCCACGAGGTTTACTCCTGGCAAGTTGATACTAAATCATAATATTTTGTAAATTGTTAGGCTAGCTTCATACAGTATTTCAGACAAAGATGAATAAAATATTTCCCATAAAGAAAATTGATCTGACTAGTAATATGAGCATTTACAACAATCCCAAGCAACTACATACAGTCCTTTAACCTTATCCATCGTCATCCAATCTTAAGCATATTTACGCCGAACGAATTCTATTTATTCATTTGTGGGTCATTACTTGGCCTTGAACTTCGCTCAAAATTTAACATTGTCGTCTTGTACCGCTGTTCTGGCAAGTCGTGTATGTTGTGCTACTAGAGTTAGTTGCTTGGGCAAGTATTTTGGTGGGGTAAAATTATAGAACAATACGGTAAGACATTTCTAATAGGAAAAAGAGCTTTTTCAATATTTAACTTAGCCGGTGATTATAATAGCTGCAACTCTGTTGCTCGACAGAAAAACTCTACGTAAAAATTCGCCAGCGATCGCTACACAGGTAGGGGGTGTACTCAACAGCGCCATCTGTCGTTCAGATACCCATTACTCATTGTAAACAAAGAACTCAATTATCTCTCTGTCGGGCTACCGGCAAGACCTACTAATTCGCTGTTGCTAACTGGATTTGTTTTCACAACTATTTGGTGAAGTACACTATTCTAGTTTTGAGCTTTCGCTATGCAGGTGTTTTATCTTCATCTTAAAACTTGAACTCGTTTTGGATAGATTTAATTATGGTGACAAAGAGAGTATGGACTTTCTTTCACTTTTAAATGGCCGACCCTTCCCTTAGACGGAAGTGTGTTTAGGCTTTTAGTAATTATCTTATCACGTTATAGATTTTCCTATATATATTTTATATCTCTCCGCCTTTATTAGGCCTCTTCGATTAACTTTCCATTTTATAAACATATGAAAATAAATTTTAATGCTTTGTTTATATAGAACTTTCCTGAGAGTAGGCGGTCCTAACTTGGAAACCGAAGTTAATCAACGTTGAGCCCTTTATATCGTCTTTAGCTTTTAAAGAGCTAAGGATTTAAAACTTTTTAAATGTAATTTTTTATGAAAGAATTTCTTTGATAGTCTTCGTACTGTTTTCAAAGATGAACTAATGTTTAGTTTTTTATGCTACGCGGTTGTTGACGTTCAGGACGTTCAACATGCGCTCTATTGTTACGATAGAGAGAGAGTGTATCACGGTTTCACTTTGCAGTAAGAGTAAATTGATTCTGACGTTTTGTTCATTCTTTCTTAGCTTAAATGTTTTAAATTCTAATTTAAAGGAACTTTTTATTTGAAAAACCTTTCAGTTTTTTTCCTTTAGTCAAATAACATGTTTTTTTTTGACGATATATAATTGGGCTCTTCTCTTAGGTGCGAAATCAAGAGAGAAAGAGAGAGAGAGATAGAGACGGAGGGAGAGAGAGGAGAGAAAACGTTCCGTTCAAGCGGGTAACGTTGTTCTCGTGTTACTCACGTCCCTAGTCGCTGTACGGGGAGGAAGGATAAAACGTTTTTAGGTTTTTATTCTCGTCCCCAGGCTATGTGCGGTGAGAGATTGAAAACGTAGTTATATGAACTAGTGTTTAGTCTCTTTCCCAGCCACTGATTTTTCTTTTTATCTTAAAATATGTTTTCTGTTTTTTGCTGGTATTATGAGCTTGCATTATACGACTAATTTCGTAATTACTACCTTTTAATGAAGGGTAGAATTGCGTGTTTCAGGTAGAAATAAGTGCAAAAACAGAAAATCGAAGTGATAAAGTGATATGCGCAAAGTGTTACAGTGTTGCGTCCGAGGCGCAAAGTGTTACAGTGTTGCGTCCGAGGGTTCGTCTGTTCGTGCCTGTCGTTCACCTAGTCCGGGACCTCTTACAAGCTCCCAAGCCGAGGGGAGAAGTAATGTCAAACGACTTATGGGTTCGAGAGGCCTTGACCAACGAACAGACGTTTTCCCTCTATGGTATCGGGTGTATCTTACCAAGATCTCCCCTACCATAAGACGAGAGAGACGTTGTTTCTCCTCGCCATCCGTAGGCTTTTCGCATAAGAAACCTGTCACAAGGTTTCGGAGCCCTTAAGCGAAAGTCAGTCCTTTCAGGACAGGTCCAGCGTCCTGGTTACAGCCATTAGGACAGCTCTGACCCTATGCAGTCATCGGATAACTGCTCGCCGCCTAACAAAAGCGTAACACAGACTCCGAGAGTCTTTTTTTGTAGGCAAAGTGTTGCGGTCACAGACGTTACCCTCGTCTATTACCACAACCATTTCCGTTGATCCTTAAGGGGATGTATGGCAAAACATGCAGTATATGCTTGCCTCCCTTATGGAAGACTATTCTGCCGATTAGTCCGTTGAGTCTAGCCGTTTATCTCATCGATATCCTGGCTTTCAGCCAACCTAACGTTCCTTTGTGCTTACTGTTGACGTTGGCGTAGCTTAGTCAAGTCAGTCAGGTTGTTTAGAACCACACTCGATGCGGTCTCGTGTGGTCTTTCAGCCGCATTTGGACGTTAGGCCACTGGCTGATGCTCCTGTTGACGTTCAAGACGTTCACTAACAATCGGAGTTGACTTGTTTTGACGCTGTGCGTCAACCTCCGCATTCTAGAGTTGTTTTGACTGCTCAGTCTAGGCAGTCAAAGCAGTCTCGAGTGGACGCTGTGCGTCCTCACGCACCTGTTGTGGTTGACAGTTCTGTTGTTGACAGTCACAGACTGTCAAGCAGTTACATGACGTTGCGTTCTGGTCCGCTACTAATGCACCAGTAAGAGACTCAGCTTTTATCGGACAAGGTTCCTGTAGATGAGGAAGTTGCTGTTCTCCCTCCTACTGATATTCCCTTGAGGACTCTGTCAGATGGAGAGGAGCCTAAAGCTGCTTAGCCTCCTATGGACTTTAATTAAATCATGATGATTTTTTTTAAGGATCTTCGTCCGGATCTTTTTGTAACTGCTGCTCCTCGTTCGCCTAAACGTCAGAGCTTACACTAGGCCTAGCTACTTCGAAGCCGTTGTTTTTAAGCTAGTGCTCTCTCGCTCTCCTAGAGAGCGTTACGTTGGCTAGGCGACTGGTTTTTCACCTGGAGGAGTTTGGGGGATACAGCCTTTGCTTTCCCTTCTTTTAAACTGGTTTATAGAGCGAGAGTCTGATATGACACGAGAGAAGTTCTCGGCTTGGGAGTTCATGCCTCTGCCCAGATAGACTTCTCAATTCTGGTAGACTCTCCCTGGCGCCTAGCCAGGAGACGCTTCAAGTTGTTTACAGGTCAACTTCACAGCTGTTGTCGAGCCTTTGAAGTTTTGCTGTACTATTACGTCACGCATAACAAGGCTTTCAGGGATGGTAAACGGTTCGCCTCAGTCGCTAACCCCGTCTGTTGCCACACCTGCTCCCGTAGACCCTAAATGGGCTTTGCTGCAAGACATGCAGTCCAAGCTTGCGTCCTTGATAGAGGACTTGAATGCGGAGAAGAACCTTCTGGCCAACAACCTTCCAACCGGTTGGTTGTGCGCCCTGTTGACGCTGAGGTAACCTACTCGCGTCTGCCAGTTGAGGTGGTTACTCCACCGATGCGACCCAGTGTGGGTTGCCAGCCGCACGTTGACATTAAGCGACGCTCGGAGGTGGTTGTTGACGTTCAGGACGTTCAACAACCAGCAGAGGTGACTTGTTTTGACGCAGTGCGTCAACCTCAGCAACCCGGTAGGGTGTTGACTGCACAACCCAGACGGTCTAGACAGTCTCGGGTTGACGCTGTGCTTCCTCGCGCACTCATGGTTGTTGACAGTTCACAGACTGTGCAGCAGTTCCATGATTTTGCGTCCGGCTCCGTCACTCATCCACCAGTGCGACCGGATTCAGCGAGCCAGACGTTGCCCACTCCGTTGCCGTTTCCTCATCAGTTTCGGATGAGGAACCCTCTGATGAGGACGTTGCTGAACAACAAGACGATCAGCCCCCAGCCCTGCTATCCATCCAGAAGATGCTGAAGAAGGAACGCTGCTCAGTCAGGCTGTGGATGAGTCTGGTAGGGACACTGTCATCCGTGGATCAATTTGTGTCACTAGGAAGACTACACCTCCGTCCTCTTCAATACCATCTAGCTTTTCACTGGAAAAAGGACAAGACGCTAGAAGCGGTCTCGATCCCGGTTTCCGAAAAGATAAAGTCTTGTCTGACTTGGTGAAAGGACAATATCAACCTAAAAGAGGGTCTTCCCCTGGCTGTTCAGACTCCCAACCACGTTCTCTTCTCGGACGCATCGGATGTAGGCTGGGGTGCGACATTAGACGGTCGGGAATGCTCGGGGATATGGAACTCGAGTCAAAGGACAATGCATTTCAACTGCAAGGAGCTACTGGCAGTACGTCTGGCCTGGAAAAGCTTCAGGTCTCTCCTTCAAGGCAAAGTGGTGGAGGTGAACTCGGACAACACCACGGCTTTGGCGTACATCTCCAAGCAAGGAGGGACCTACTCTCTGACGTTGTACGAGATCGCAAGGGACCTCCTCACCTGGTCAAAAGGTCTAAACATATCACTAGTAACGAGGTTCATCCAAGGCAACTTGAATGTCATGGCAGATTGTCTCAGTCGGAAGGGACAAATAATTCCAACAGATTGGACCCTCCACAAGGATGTATGCAAGAGACTTTGGGCCACCTGGGGCAAGCCAACCATAGATCTCTTCGCAACCTCGATGACCAAGAGGCTCCCAATATTTTGCTCTCCAATCCCGGACCCAGCAGCAGTTCATATAGATGCCTTTCTCCTAGATTGGTCACATCTAGATCTATATGCATTCCCTCCGTTCAAGATTGTCAACAAGGTACTGCAGAAGTTCGCCTCTCACGAAGGGACAAGGTTGACGCTAGTTGCTCCCCTCTGGCCCGCGAGAGAATGGTTCACTGAGGTACTTCGATGGCTAGTATACGTTCCCAGAACACTTCCCCTAAGGGTGGACCTTCTACGTCAGCCACACGTAAAGAAGGTACACCAAGGCCTCCACGCTCTTCGTCTGACTGCCTTCAGACTATCGAAAGACTCTCGAGAGCTAGAGGCTTTTCGAAGGAGGCAGCCAGAGCGATTGCTAGAGCAAGGAGAACATCCACCCTTAGAGTCTACCAATCGAAGTGGGAAATCTTCCGAAACTGGTGCAAGTCAGTATCCGTATCCTCGACCAGTACCTCTGTAACTCAAATAGCTGACTTCCTCTTATATCTGAGGAAAGAACGATCTCTTTCAGCTCCCACTATCAAGGGTTACAGAAGCATGTTGGCATCAGTCTTCCGTCACAGAGGCTTAGATCTTTCCAACAATAAAGATCTACAGGACCTCCTTAAGTCTTTTGAGACCACGAAGGAGCGTCGTTTGGTTACACCTGGTTGGAATTTAGACGTGGTACTAAGATTCCTTATGTCAGACAGGTTCGAGCCGCTACAATCAGCCTCCCTGAAAGATTTCACCTTAAAGACTCTTTTCCTGGTATGCTTAGCCACAGCTAAAAGAGTCAGTGAGATTCATGCCTTCAGCAAGAACATCGGATTCTCATCCGAAACGGCTACATGTTGTCTACAACTTGGTTTTCTAACCAAAAACGAGCTGCCTTCTCGACCTTGGCCAAAATCGTTCGATATTCCAAGCTTATCGTATGGTTGGAAATGAACTAGAAAGAGTCTTATGTCCTGTAAGAGCTCTTAAGTTCTATTTAAAACGAACTAAACCTTTACGAGGCCCGTCTGAAGCTTTATGGTGTTCAGTTAAGAAACCATCTTTGCCTATGTCAAAGAATGCTTTATCCTAGTTTATCAGACTGTTAATACGAGAAGCTCATTCCCATCTGAATGAGGAAGACCAAGCTTTGCTGAAGGTAAGGACACACGAAGTTTGAGCTGTCGCAACTTCCGTGGCCTTTAAACAAAATAGATCTCTGCGAAGTATAATCGACGCAACCTATTGGAAAAGCAAGTCAGTGTTCGCGTCTTTTTATCTTAAAAATGTCCAGTCTCTTTACGAGAACTGCTACACTTTGGGACCATTCGTAGCAACGAGTGCAGTAGTGGGTGAGGGCTCAACCACTACAATTCCCTAATTCCATAACCTTTTTAATCTTTCTCTTGAAATGTTTTTATTGTTGTTTTTGGGTTGTCCGGAAGGCTAAGAAGCCTTTCGCATCCTAGTTGATTTGGCGGGTGGTCAAAGTCATTTCTTGAGAAGCGCCTAGATTAGAGGTTTTGATGAGGTCCTGTTGTATGGGTTGCAACCCTTGATACTTCAGCTCCTAGGGGTCGCTCAGCATCCTAAGAGGATCGCGAGGCTCCGTAAGGAAGACGTACTTAAAAAGGCAGAGTAATTGTTCAAGTCGACTTCCTTACCATGTACCTATTTATTTTGTTTAGTTATTTTGATAACTTCTAAAATGAAATAAAAATTCTTAGCTCATATGATGTAAACATATTTTGCTGGTCTCTACCCATCCCCTTGGGTGTGAATCAGCTATTATAATCACCGGCTAAGTTAAATATTGAAAAATGTTATTTTGATAATAAAATAAATTTTTGAATATACTTACCCGGTGATTATAAATTAAAGGACCCTCCCTTCCTCCCCAATAGAGACACAGTGGACCGAGGAGAAAATTGAGTTCTTTGTTTACAATGAGTAATGGGTATCTGAACGACAGATGGCGCTGTTGAGTACACCCCCTACCTGTGTAGCGATCGCTGGCGAATTTTTACGTAGAGTTTTTCTGTCGAGCAACAGAGTTGCAGCTATTATAATCACCGGGTAAGTATATTAAAAAATTCATTTTATTATCAAAATAACATTTTTCTACAGTAAATAGTGGGCTTTCAGTGAATTGGACCTCTATTTCCACTGCAAATAACCCGTTCTACCGTTATAGACCCCTCCCTTCCCGACGGACATAGGTGGGAGTCTGGGACTTTGGGTGTTTAAAAATAGGACAAAACATGATTATTTAACACTTTTGAGATTTGTAAAAGGCCATAGAACCTAACAAACCCACCTAACCTAACCTAGTATTTCCCAGGTCACAGACTTAGCCCCACGGTTTACTCTTGTCAAGTTAAGAATAAATCGCAATATTATATAAATTGTTAGGCGAGCTTCATACAGTATTTCAGAGGAAGATAAATAAAATTTTTCCCATAAACAAAATTGATCTGACAAGTAATATGAACATTTACGACAATCCCAAGCAACTACATATACCCCAAAAATGGGAGTCCCTTAACTTTATCCATCGTCATCCAATCTTGAACTTATTTACATAGAACGAAATTCTATTTATTCACTTGTGGGTCATTACTCGGCCATGATCTTCGCT
The DNA here is from genome assembly GCF_036898095.1 of Palaemon carinicauda. Taxonomy (NCBI): domain Eukaryota; kingdom Metazoa; phylum Arthropoda; class Malacostraca; order Decapoda; family Palaemonidae; genus Palaemon; species Palaemon carinicauda. Next base: position 19,050,790 of record NC_090769.1, read on the forward strand.
CACAAGTTAACATGTCTCCTTGTACCTCTGTTCTGGCAAGTAGTGTATTTTTGCACTACTAGAGTTAGCTTTCAATGAATTGTACCTTTATTTCCACTGAAAATAACCCGTTCTACTGTTATGGACCTGCCCCCTTCCCGACAGACACAGGTGGGAACCTGGGACTTTGTTTGTATAAAAACAGGACAAAACATGACTATCTAACACTTTTGAGATTTGTAAAAGGCCACAGAACCTAATAAACTCACCTACCCTAACCTAGTAGTTCCCAGTTGATAGGTCTAGCCCCAGGGTTAAGCCCCTGGACCCCCCCTTCCCAGGTCACAAACTAAAAGTAAATCAGAAATAAATCATTAAATTATGATAAAGGAAATCATAAATAAACCCATGCCAGAATTGCACGTGGGACACTTTAACCTTTGAGGGATAACACAATGAGCTTTTAAAAAAATGATTCACTGCACCAGGGGTACCGTGATAATCACCGTTAATCAACTATTACACTTTGTTACGTTGGGCTCCAATACGCATACCCGACACGTAACACAGCTACAAAGGAATGGAAGTGTTGTCCTAAGAAAATATGGTGTGTCACAGAACTGCACATGTCACACTCAAGCATACATACATGACCAAATATGGTAAACTTTGTCATATGGTTGGGGGAAGGAAAGAGGAGCTAATTGTATGGTTGGGGGAAAATAGGAGGAGCTACTTACAAATGAACGAACGGGAGTAATTCCGTGGAAGAAAGAAAGTGGAAGAGGGCTTGTGTGCCGGAAGTATAAAGTCGTTATTGCGAAACAAGCTATGCATGAACGGGAGCAAATACGTCGACTTCTAAAATGTAAACAAAAGAGTGAAATGGATATTTCAAGGGAAGAGGATCCCCCATATTTTGTGCAATTTATTGTGGTTTTATTATGAGTCCCAGAGAATAATGTGTAGAGAAGGAAAGGTTAGTTTTACCATTATTTATCGATTCCCCAGTAAATTTTTCCCACCCAAAACTGTTGGTTCCCACTGGTTGGCCCTCATTACCATAGGATATACAGTAGTAGGGTACATTATATTAACTATTTATTTGTGACGGAAATAAAGTTAATTTTTGAAAGTTTTTCGTGTGTGTCTCCTGCGGGTGTTTCTCCTCGGAGGAGGAGTTCACTCATAGAGACTCTGCTGCAGAGGAATGCTGCTTCTAAAGGTCAGCTTGCTGGCCCCCCGGCCCCCAGAAGGCATCAACGATCTTGCAGAGGTCGCCCTCCACTTTGCCTTAGAGATGTCCTTCATCATCGGTGAAAAGGCGCCTCTTCGGCTCTTCAACCTCGTCTTTACAGCCTTCCCCTGCAGAGGAGCCTTCACTTCCGTCGTCTTCTGGACCTCGACCTTCACCCTCTCCTGAATCTACTCCTGATAACACTGCTGCTAAGTCCTCGGACTTCAGCCTTGGACTCTTCTGTGGATCTTGCTTAATCTCCTTTGAAGGATATTTGCCCTTCCAAAGGGCACATCCATGTTCCTGACCATCCACCGCGTCGATCTAATGCATCTCGCTGACCTTCTGACTTGCCTTCTCCGTTCCTGACTCCTGTTCCACACCTGCCTGCCTGCGATGTGTCCAAACGTCACTCGCCCTCGCGAACGTGCTGCCCTACGTAGCATCCTAGACCTTCCACTGTGTGCCAACGCTCAGCAGTGCACCAGCGCTCACCAGCACGTCAACGCTCTCCAGCGCATCTGCGATGTCCTGAGTGCCGGCGCTCTTCAGCGCATTCCCGCCTTTCCAAATATCAGCGTTTGCAGCTCGCCAGCGTACCTGAGCTGCTCTCCAGCGCATCAGCGATCTCCTGAACGCTGGCACTCTTCAGCGCATTCGCGCCTTTCCAAATATCAGCGTTTGCCAGCTCGCCAGCACACCAACGCTCACCAGCGTACCTGAGCTCCCCAGCTCGACAGCGCTCTCCTGTGCATCTACACTCTCCTACACGTCAGTGCTCGACAGCTCGCCAATGCTCTCCTGCGCGTCTATGCTCTCCAGATCGCAAGCGCTCTCCTCTGCTTCAGCACTTCCCGGCTTTCCAGCAATCTCCAACGCACCAGCACTTCCCGGCTTGCCAGCGATCTCCAACGCACCAGCGTTTTCTCGCGCATAAGCGCTCACCGACGCGCTAGCACTCTCCTGCGCATTTTCGTAAGATAGTGAAACAGGTTTCTCTGACTTGAAGAAAATCTTGCAGTCAAAAGGAACAAAAAGGTAGGTGTTTTGACAGGTCACCGCGCCCTATTTCCCTCCCCTCAAACGCATTACAGCGTGACTGCCGGGGAAAGAGAGAAGGGACTTCACATAAGTGTTCAAGATACCGAAGATCCCATCTTTGAAGGCGGACCCACCGCATCAGCCATCTGTCGAGACTCCTCACAAGGAACATTCTATCCCTTTCTCTTCAGGAGGGCTTTCTGACAGTGCCACCGTCAGCAAGCAGCCTTGGTTCAGGGCCATGGTTAGAGCAGTTGTGCAAGTCTTCGGGTCTTCTTTTTCTTCTCGCTCTTCTGAGACCTCGCAACATCCGACGGCACGTGCAGAGCTCCTGCAAAGAGCCTCGGCTTCTTCTCCCCTGAAGAGGTAAAGAGGAGTCTCGGATGCGGTAACATCTAGGGTGAAACTGACTCCTCTTAGGCCGTTGAGGACTGTCCTTCTGTACTCTCCTTCTGGACGCTTTCCTCTCTCGCCTCTGCCGAGGGAGCCTCGCGAGGGATGGATTTCCTCCCTTCCACCTTCGGAGAAATGTTCTCCTCGCTCGGAGATCTCTCCACCTCCGGCGGAAGTCAGGAAGGACAACTCCAACCGGCCTTCGATGCTAGAGTTCTGTCTCCTTCCCCGGAAGGAATCAGAGGACTCTAAAACTCTAAAATTGTCTAAGTCCTCTTGGAGGACCTCCGGGCATGCAGGAACCACCAGTCACTTTAGGGATGTTCACGACCCACCCGAAGAGGAGCTCTCTTGGTTGGAAGAAGGAGACTTCTCTGCCAGTCCCACTTGAGACGGGGAGCAAAGAGAGTCAGAACATGCCTTCTGGCAAGTCCTGACTCTCATCAGGGTTCTCAATAGGTTTACCGACCCAGAAATACCCCCACGAGAGGGCAAAAACATGTACTTAGATTGTGTCTTTGGCACTCAGATGCCTTCAAAGACCAGTGCAACCTTGCTCTGGTCTCAAGGGCTAAAGAGTGCCCTGGCAAAGATCGCCCAGCAGCTCTCCGATCTCTCTTCCTCTCAACGTTCAAGCTCCTCCCACCTCCTCGTGTCCAGCAGAGGAGATATTTTGAGGTCTTGGACGAGCCTCCTCCAGCTCTTCCACTCCTCCACTCTCTGGGAGAACTCTCCAATGGGGTCTCTCTTGAGAGGCTTTCCAGCCATCAGGTCTCTTTCTTGGTAGCTGAGATCCTCAACTAGGAAAAGGTCACGAAGTATACCTTGCAGGCTACTTCGTGGCTTGATCTTTGGTTGGGGACATTGGGAATCCTGGTACGGATCGACGATTTTTCCAAGGAACATATCAGGAAAGCTATGGAAACTTTCCTTCTCTCCGGCACCTGCACCATCAAATTTCTTGCCCATCAAGTCTCGAACTTGTGGGCGAACACCATCCTGAAATGTCTCTTCAAGACTCCCTCCTCCATAGGTCTTTCACGACTGATTGAGTATTTGTGAAACGAGGTTCAAGATGGAAACTGTATGGTCTGTGCTGAGTTCCACCGGAGAGGAAGACTTCATACTTTCTGTGGATCTGAAGGACTCAACTCCTTGGAGGTGCAAGACGCTGGACCCTCAAGAGTGAGAGTACACAAAGAATTTGCTGTAGGCAAATCAGCCTCTATTAAACAGAATGTATCTGCTGGTCAAAATTGGTAGGAGTCACAAATTGTCTAGGTGTTGCATTTACAGAATTTTCATTCCCAATGTATATTTCCAAGTACAGTACTTAAGATCTATTATGAAACCATCCATTACATTTGATGCACAGCACTGACTCCACTCCTATACCTGAGAATTCAAAAATTCCATTTGTGAAACATTTTTAAGATATCTTCCCCAGACTTTGCTGTTTTCACAATATTATTTGCATAAAACCACTCTCTATGGTCTTTTTCTGCACTCCATAAAGGCTTTATCTTGGGTTCTTCCAATACATTTATGATATTCTTCATTCTGAATTTTATTTTTCAAATTTTTATAGAATTACCCATTTTATACTAAATTAAAAAGGCTAAGGGAATTTCCTGTCAGTTCAAAACCTTATTGATATGTTTTAAAGAATATTTATCCACTCTTTGTTAAAGATATGATATACAACAGGTTCAGAAATTATTATTTTTTATTAGACTTTATAGCTCAGCATTGAGTAATATTCTTATTTTTTCAATATTAAACTTAGCCGGTGATCATATAAGCTGCAACTCTGTTGCTCGACAGAAAAACCTACGGTCAAAATACGCCAGCGATCGCTATGCAGATGGGGGTGTACATCAACAGCGCCATCTGTCGAGCAGGTACTTAGTACTCCAAGTAAACAAAGAACCAATTTTCTCTCTGTCGGGCTACCGGCAAGACCTACTAATACGCTGTTACTAACTGGATTTGTTTTCACAATTTGGTGAAGTACACTATTCTAGTTTTGAGCTTTCGCTATGCAGGTGTTTTATCTTCATCTCAAAACTTGAACTCGTTTTGGATAGATTTAATTAGGGTGACAAAGAGAGTATGGACTCTCTTTCACTTTTAAATGGCCGACCCTTTCCTTAGACGGAAGTGTGTTTAGGTTTTTAGTAATTTTGCTTAACACGTTATAGATCTATATATTTTATATCTCTCCGCCTTTATTAGGCCTCTTCGATTAACTTTCCATTTATTATAAACATATAAAGATAATTTTTATGGTTTGTTTATATGCGACCTTTCCTGATAGTAGGCGGTCCTAACTTGGAACCAAAGTTAATCAACGTTGAGCCCGTTATATCGTATTTAGCCTTTAAAGAATTTAAAACTTTTTAAATTTAATGTTTTATGAAAGAATTTCTTTGATAGTCTTCGTACTGTTTTCAAAGATGAACTAACGTTTAGTTTTTTATGCTACGCAGTTGTTGACGTTCAGGACGTTCAACATGCGCTCTATCGTTACGATAGAGAGAGAGTGTATCACGGTTTCACTTTGCAGTAAGAGTAAATCGATTCTGACGTTTTGTTCATTCTTTCTTAGCTTAAATGTTTTAAATTCTAATTTAAAGGAACTTTTTATTTGGAAAACCTTTCAGTTTTTTCCTTTAGTCAAATAACATGTTTTTTTGACGATATATAATTGGGCTCTTCTCTTAGGTGCGAAATCAATAGAGAAAGAGAGAGAGAGATAGAGACGGAGGGAGAGAGAGGAGAGAAAACGTTCCGTTCAAGCGGGTAACGTTGTTCTCGAGTTACTCTCGTCCCTAGTCGCTGTACGGGGAAGAAGGTAAAACGTTTCTAGGGTTTTATTCTTGTCCCCAGGCTATGTGCGGTGAGAGATTGTAAACGTAGTTTATTTGAACTAGTGTTTAGTCTCTTTCCCAGCCACTGATTTTTTTTTATCTTTATATATGTTTTCTGTTTTTTGCTAGTATTAATGAGCTGCATTATACGACTGATTTCGCAATTACTACCTTTTAATGAGGGTAGAATTGCGTGTTTCAGGTAGAAATCAGTAAAAGTTTCGATTTCAGTGAAATAAGTGCAAAACAGAAAATCGAAGTGATAAAGTGATATGCGCAAAGTGTTACAGTGTTGCGTCCGAGGGTTCGTCTGTTCGTGCCTGTCGTTCACCTAGTCCGGGACCTCTTGCAAGCTCCCAAGCCCAGGGGAGAAGTAATGTCGAACGACTTATGGGTTCGTCAGGCCTTGATCAACGAACAGACGTTTCCCTCCGTGGTTTCGGGCGTATCTACCCAAGATCGCCCCGCCCACACAAAGACGAGAGAGCCCATTTATTTCTCGTCTGCGGAAGAGGTTTCTCGTAAGAAACCATGGACCAAGGTCTCGCAGCTTATTAAGCGCAAGTCGGTCCATTCCGCGCAAGTCCAACGGCCCAGTTGTAGCCACTGGGTCAGTTCGGACTCGCTGCAGTCTTCCGACGACTGCTCACCTCCTAAGAGGCAAAGTGGTACCGCATCAGGCAGTCACACCGTCTGTTGCTGCACCTGCTCCTGTAGACCCTAAGTGGTCTTTGCTGCAGACCATACAGTCTCAGTTAACGTCATTGATGCGGGACTTTCGTGCGGAGAAGGTTGACACTGCACCAACCTCTAGCCTACAACCAACACGGTTGTGCGTCCTGTGGACGCTGAGGCGACCTTCTGCCGCACTCCAGCTGAGAGAGTCCCGCCACCCATGCGTTCCAGTGTACCCTGCCAGCCGCATGTTGACGTTCAGTAACGCACGGAACCTTCCGTTGACGTTCCCGAGGTACAACAACAGTCTAAGTTGTTTTGTTTTGATGCGGTGCGTCAACCTCCGCATTCTAGAGTTGTTTTGACTGCTCAGTATAGACAGTCAAAGCAGTCTCGAGTGAACACTGTATGTCCTCACGCACCTGTTGTGGTTGACAGTTCAGTTGTTGACAGTTCACAGACTGTCAAGCAGTTACATGACGTTGCCTTCTGGTCTGCTACTAATGCACCATTGAGAGACTCACTGAGATAACCTAGCTTTTATCGGACAAGGTTCCTGTAGATGAGAAAGTGCTGTTCTCCCTCCTACTGATATTCCCTTGAGGACTCTGTCATTTGGAGAGGAGCCTTAAGCTGCTTAGCCTCCTATGGACTTTAATTAAAATCATGATGATTTTTTAAGGATCTTCGTCCGGATCTTGTAACTGCTGCTCCTCGTTCGCCTAAACGTCAGAACTTACACTAGGCCTAGCTACTTCGAAGCCGTTGTTTTTAAGCTAGTGCTCTCTCGCTCTCCTAGAGAGCGTTACGTTGGCTAGGCGACTGGTTTTTGCACCAGGAGGAGTTTTAGGGATACAGCCTTTGATTTCCCTTCTTTTAAACTGGCTTATAGAGCGAGAGTCTGATAGGACACGAGAGAAGTTCTCGGCTTGGGAGTTCATGCCTCTGCCCAGATAGACTTCTCAATTCTGGTAGACTCGCCCTGGCGCCTAGCCAGGAGACGCTCCAAGTTGTTTACAGGTCAACTTCTCAATTTTTGTCGAGCCTTTGAAGTTTTGCTGTACTATTATGTCACACATAACAAGGCTTTCAGGGATGGTAAATGGTTCCGCCTCAGTCGCTAACCCCGTCTGTTGCCACACCTGCTCCCGTAGACCCTAAATGGGCTTTGCTGCAAGACATGCAGTCCAAGCTTGCGTTCTTGATAGAGGACTTAAATGCGGAGAAGAACCTTCTGGCCAACAACCTTCCAACCGGTTGGTTGTGCGCCCTGTTGACGCTGAGGTAACCTACTCGCGTCTGCCAGTTGAGGTGGTTCCTCCTTCTGGCCAACAACCTTCCAACCGGTCGGTTGTGCACCCTGTTGACGCTGAGGTAACCTACTCGCGTCTGCCAGTTGAGGTGGTTCCTCCACCGATGCGACCCAGTGTGGGTTGCCAGTCGCACGTTGACGTTAAGCGACGCTCGGAGGTGGTTGTTGACGTTCAGGACGTTCAACAACCAGCAGAGGTGACTTGTTGTGACGCAGTGCGTCAACCTCAGCAACCCGGTAGGGTGTTGACTGCACAACCCAGACAGTCTAGACAGTTTCGGGTTGACGCTGTACTTCCTCGCGCACCCATGGTTGTTGACAGTTCACAGACTGTGCAGCAGTTCCATGATATTGCGTCCGGCTCCGTCACGCATCCACCAGTGCGACCGGATTCAGCGAGTCAGACGTTGCCCACTCCGTTGCCGTTTCCTCATCAGTTTCGGATGAGGAACCCTCTGATGAGGACGTTGCTGAACAAGACGATCAGCCCCCAGCCCTGCTATCCATCCAGAAGATGCTGAAGAAGGAACGCTGCCCAGTCAGGCTGTGGATGAGTCTGGTAGGGACACTGTCATCCGTGGATCAATTTGTGTCACTAGGAAGACTACACCTCCGTCCTCTTCTATACCATCTAGCTTTTCACTGGAAAAAGGACAAGACGCTAGAAGCGGTCTCGATCCCGGTTTCCGGAAAGATAAAGTCTGGTCTGACTTGGTGAAAGGACTATATCAACCTTAGAGAGGGTCTTCCCCTGACTGTTCAGACTCCCAACCACGTTCTCTTCTCGGACGCATCGGACGTAGGCTGGGGTGCGACATTAGACGGTAGGGAATGCTCGGGATTATGGAACTCGAGTCAAAGGACAATGCATTTCAACTGCAAGGAGCTACTGGCAGTACGTCTGACCTGGAAAAGCTTCAGGTCTCTCCTTCAAGGCAAAGTGGTGGAGGTGAACTCGGACAACACCACGGCTTTGGTGTACATCTCCAAGCAAGGAGGGACCTACTCTCTGACATTGTACGAGATCGCAAGGGACCTCCTCACCTGGTCAAAAGGTCTAGACATATCACTAGTAACGAGGTTCATCCAAGGCAACTTGAATGTCATGGCAGATTGTCTCAGTCGGAAGGGACAAATAATTCCAACAGAATGGACCCTCCACAAGGATGTATGCAAGAGACTTTGGGCCACCTGGGGCCAGCCAACCATAGATCTCTTCGCAACCTCGATGACCAAGAGGCTCCCAATATTTTGCTCACCAATCCCGGACCCAGCAGCAGTTCATATAGATGCCTTTCTACTAGATTGGTCACATCTAGATCTATATGCATTCCCTCCGTTCAAGATTGTCAACAAGGTACTGCAGAAGTTCGCCTCTCACGAAGGGACAAGGTTGACGCTAGTTGCTTCCCTCTGGCCCGCGAGAGAATGGTTCACTGAGGTACTTCGATGGCTAGTAGACGTTCCCAGAACACTTCCCCTAAGGGTGGACCTTCTACGTCAGCCACGCGTAAAGAAGGTACACCAAGGCCTCCACGCTCTTCGTCTGACTGCCTTCAGACTATCGAAAGACTCTCGAGAGCTAGAGGCTTTTCGAAGGAGGCAGCCAGAGCGATTGCTAGAGCAAGGAGAACATCCACCCTTAGATTCTACCAATCGAAGTGGGAAATCTTCCGAAACTGGTGCAAGTCAGTATCCGTATCCTCGACCAGTACCTCTGTAACTCAAATAGCTGACTCCCTCTTATATCTGAGGAAAGAACGATCTCTTTCAGCTCCCACTATCAAGGGTTACAGAAGCATGTTGGCATCAGTCTTCCGTCACAGAGGCTTAGATCTTTCCAACAATAAAGATCTACAGGACCTCCTTAAGTCTTTTGAGACCACGAAGGAGCGTCGTTTGGTTACACCTGGTTGGAATTTAGACGTGGTACTAAGATTCTTTATGTCAGACAGGTTCGAACCGCTACAATCAGCCTCCCTGAAAGATCTCACCTTAAAGACTCTTTTCCTGGTATGCTTAGCCACAGCTAAAAGAGTCAGTGAGATTCATGCCTTCAGCAAGAACATCGGATTCTCATCCGAAACGGCTACATGTTCTACAACTTGGTTTTCTAGCCAAACACGAGCTGCCTTCTCGGCCTTGGCCAATATCATTCGATATTCCAAACTTATCGTATGGTTGGAAATGAACTAGAAAGAGTCTTATGTCCTGTAAGAGCTCTTAAGTTCTATTTAAAAACCTTTACGAGGCCCGTCTGAAGCTTTATGGTGTTCAGTTAAGAATCCATCTTTGCCTATGTCAAAGAATGCTTTATCCTATTTTATCACACTGTTAATACGAGAAGCTCATTCCCATCTGAATGAGGAAGACCAAGCTTTGCTGAAGGTAAGGACACACGAAGTTAGAGCTGTCGCAACTTCCGTGGCCTTTAAACAAAATAGATCTCTGCAAAGTATAATCGACGCAACCTATTGGAAAAGCAAATCAGTGTTCGCGTCTTTTTATCTTAAGAATGCCCAGTCTCTTTACGAGAACTGCTACACTCTGGGACCATTCGTAGCAACGAGTGCAGTAGTGGGTGAGGGCTCAACCACTACAATTCCCTAATTCCATAACCTTTTTAATCTTTCTCTTGAAATGTTTTATTATTGTTTTTGGGTTGTCCGGAAGGCTAAGAAGCCTTTCGCATCCTACTTGATTTGGCGGGTGGTCAAAGTCATTTCTTGAGAAGCGCCTAGATTAGAGGTTTTGATGAGGTCCTGTTGTATGGGTTGCAACCCTTGATACTTCAGATCCTAGGGGTCGCTCAGCATCCTAAGAGGATCGCGAGGCTCCGTAAGGAAGACGTACTTAAAAAGGCAGAGTAATTGTTCAAGTCGACTTCCTTACCAGGTACTTATTTATTTTATGTTTGTTATTTTGAATAACTGCTAAAATGAAATACAAAATACTTAGCTCATAATAATGTAAACATGTAATGCTGGTCTCTACCCGCCCCCCTGGGTGTGAATCAGCTTATATGATCACCGGCTAAGTTTAATATTGAAAAATGTTATTTTTATTAATAAAATAAATTTTTGAATATACTTACCCGGTGATCATATATTAAAGGACCCTCCCTTCCTCCCCAATAGAGACCCAGTGGACCGAGGAGAAAATTGGTTCTTTGTTTACTTGGAGTACTAAGTACCTGCTCGACAGATGGCGCTGTTGATGTACACCCCATCTGCATAGCGATCGCTGGCGTATTTTGACCGTAGGTTTTTCTGTCGAGCAACAGAGTTGCAGCTTATATGATCACCGGGTAAGTATATTCAAAAATTTATTTTATTAATAAAAATAACATTTTTAAAAGTTTTATGGTGAGGCTAAATCTGTCCACATTTCTATACTTTCTGTCACTTCCTAGATAAAACTTTATTTGTGTGTTTTTTTACAGGATGATGATGGGGAAGCAGGACAAGGTGGCTTATCAGTGGCCAGTTCACAGTCTGATCACTGTCACACACCTAAACCAGGAAACAGAGCCTCAAGGAAGGCTATGACCAAGCTTATAGTTGCCTGTTGCTTAACAACTCTTTTCATGGTAAGGAATTTTTTTTTACAATAATTCAAGGTGATCATGAGTTACTTTAGTAATTTGAAGTGGATTTCTCCGTCAGTAATATTCTTTCATGTTTTTTGTACTGAAAATTAACTACCCTTGGAATTATCTTTGCAGGAAAAATTATTTAACAATAAAGTAAAAGTTGATAATGATATACAGTACCTGTAAATCATAAGTGTTACTACATGGCATACAAACACTCTCCTTTAATTGGGGAGATTAATTCAGCACAAGTTGAAGATGGTCGTTAGAAAATTGATGAGTGGTTATCCAGGTGGTGAGGATGCCTTCACTTTTGTTTCAGCCTATTGTCAGATCCTTTTGAAACTTTTTCATTTTTTTTTTCTCTTATCAGGAAGTGATTATGATTATTAATATTGAATGAAAGCAAGAAGTCTGTATTTGCAGGGAAAGGGTGGATAAGGCAACTGGTTTATGGCTAAACTGGCTGCTGATCCACACTCCCTCTGTGCATTTAGTAGGGGCATTATAGTTCGCAACCATCCCCATACACTGAGTGTAGGTTGTGGCTTCCTATTCTGTGGTAGGCTTATGTCTTGAACAGGAGGAAGCAGACAAAGCTTTCGTCTGGGTCTGACTTGGCAATGCCCAAGAAGACTTCAATGAAGTTTTTTGCCGCTATGTTCTACCACCCCTGGATCAGCCTGGTGAGTAAGCTGCTGGAGCTAGGAGCTCTCGGACCTACTTCAGTAAAATTTTTAGGTTTTGCTGAAGTGTTGGAAACCCCTAGTGTTTGCTGTACCTCTTGGAGGCAGGAAGCTCTGCAAGTTGTTGAAGAGTTTGACCTGAGGAAGTCTTGGGCTTATCTAGATCATCTAGGTAGGCCTTCTATGTCTGTTTTGAGGGGGCTAGTACCCAAGACCACTTCTTCCTTGGTTCCCCTTGTGCAAGTGTCACAAGTGATGCCAGTGGTGAAAAGAGTGGTTGTTCCCACAGTGTCAGGGACCCCAGTGGTTCCCCCCTCTAAGTCCAAGAAGGCTGACGAGTCTCAGAAAATGGTTCCTGGGGCATCAGAAAAGGTACCACTGCTTGGAAGTGTTACCCCTGTAAGTGGGTGCTAGAAGGCTGCCGAGGACAAGGTAAACGCTACCCCTGTCCCCAGAGATTCCCTGATTGCTGAGTTGGCCCCAGTAATTCCCACCCTTCCCCTGTGCTTGTCACCCTGACCCTTGTGCTTGGGGTTCTGGGGCTGCTTCTGGCTTCCTCTGTGTTTGTACCTTCGGCCCCACTTGTTGTGGCGTCTTAGGTCCTTATAAGTGTGCCTGTTACCTCCTCTGTGACAGTGTGTCTTTGTGTTGTGCCTTCTGTTGGAGCAACCTGTGTGGTTTTACCCCATGCAGCAGCATCGTTGTCGATGGTTGCTCAGTTGTCGACTGCTCTGCTTGGAGGGCCAGGAGCAAAGGCTAGGAAGAGGAAGAAGTGTATGCATGGATTTTCTTCAACCGTCTATCCATCCTCCGCCTCTGATTCTAACACTTCTAAGATGAAGTAAAGGAAAAGGTTGAAGAAGTCCTTGAAAGCCAGTCGTAGTCGTAAGGATAGAGCTTCTTGCCACATCACCTCTCTCGAGGGGGGTAAATGGCATTCGGCTACATCCCCTGGGCCAGACCTGGTCCTGACTACCCGGTAGCCCTGGCTGGCCTGGTGGCCTGTCTGTAACCAGACGGGACAGACAGGAGAATACGGCCCTTTACACTTTCTGTTCCATGGTTAATGGAAGAACTTCGGCAACTTCATCTCCCTTTCGTCCAGGATAAATTTACGCCCACTCCGCTCTCTGCCACCGAGTTGTCACTCAGCTTGGTAGAGAGGATGGCACCATTCGAGGCTGTCATTGCATACTTGCATGTAATGGAAGACTAAGAATGGGCAGGGGAGTGACTTGTTTCCCATGCCTCAGAGTATGGGGCCTTGGTTGTCCCATTACTCCGACCTGCAGAGGGAGAAGTAACTGGTTCTCCTTCCGTCTCTGCCACGTTCCGTGCCAGTAGTTCTTTTCCCGTTGCCAGTGGCCTAGTCAGGACTTAGTCAGCTCTTGATTATGTGCCTGGTTCTGTTTTTGGGACAGTAAGGTCGTACCTGTGGGGGCAAGGTCAGAAGCTCCGGAGCATGCTGCCTCACCTTTGGCCCTGGCGAAGCACAAGGTTGCCTGGTGTTAGGATATCTCAAGGACACTGGATTGTGGTTCACTATCCTCTGAAGCAGGCTACCCCAAATTGAAGAATTCATTGGTTGTAGTGGTTAGCAGACTGTGGTCGTATGTAACACGCAGACTGACTTCGGGATACTGACCTCACTCCAGCTATACCACATTATTGGTCACAGAAATTTTTAAAGAAAATCAATCAAAGCAAGGGGACCCAACAAGTTGTATGCACTTCAGGTAAGACTTTTTCTGTGCATAGGTTGTATTTGAAATTATACTGACAGAATCTCAAGTAAGATTTCTATTTTAAAACATTTGCATTAAACAAATAACAAGTTGCTTGACCATTACTGATGCGGAGGAAAAGGACAAGTTAATTGAGGGGGTGAACAAAAGATTGTGGTAATAAGAATAAGCATTTATTCTTTAATAGATTGAACAATTAAAGAAAAACCTAAAGTCCTATAATGAGAAAAAGAGAAACAAAGGTTGCCTACACAGGTGGCATGTCAATTTAGTTTGTATGATAACCTATTCACATGAAAATTCAGGATTCAAAGTCTAACAAACAGAAACTGATATGCTGCAATTCTTTTAGATTGCCAATCATGAAGAAATGTAAAAACTTGTGCAAAGTACTGACAATAAATGCATGGTATAAATATTGGACAATTATTATAGCTCATGCTACCGTATGCATATTAGAAAATATTACATGACTACTGTGGTGTTAAATTTCCCCATCAGTTTTCAAGTTCACAGGTCAAGTTACATACTGTTTACTATCACTTGCACAAAATTTCGTTTATACCAAACTGTGGATGACCCATTCCCTTCACAGAAGGCTTTCATCATCCACCAAATAGGTATACAAACGTACAGTACAGTACCTATCTCCCCTGATCGCCTGAGGAAGCCGTCTAAAGAAGCTGATGTTGATTCCTCTCCTATCTTCCCCGCAGTCGCAGGTCATGATGCCACTCCCAGCAAGGAAGTGTTCTCCACCTCCAGGTCTTCCCAAGGACACACCGGACCTGTCTTCTGTAGGAGACCAGTCATCTTGGTTTGACGGGCTTATCAAGGTGGTCTCGGTAGCCATAGCGGATCCTTCCAGACAAGCAGAATCCTGTGGTGACTGCACAACCTAAGCAAAGGCCTGTGGTTGCCTCTACACCAGTCATCCCATTGAAGAAGTTGGTTTCTCTCTCTTCCTCTGTCCTCCTCCTGACCCCAGAAAGCGATCTGCCTCGACTAGGGACCCTGTTCCACTGTTGCCCCTCTTTCCTATTGGGTGACTGAGAAGAGGCTCAAGTGGTACCTTAGTTTTAGTGAAGGACTTCAATACCCTGGAACTCACACCAGTCATTTCAGCTAAACAGGAAGAGGATGCCGAAGCAGGACTCTCCACACGCAGACATCCTTCAACCTAGAGTGAGCTGGGACATTGGCTCTCCTTGTGAGATTTCTCATGTGCCCTCCTTCAGGCCTTCTCCTATTGAGATAGTTCCGCCCGAACTACGGCCTTCCTCCAGACCACCTCTGGAGGATCTAGAACCTCAGGCAAGAGATGTTCAGGCCCCTAAGGAATGGTAGGCACCTCCAAACATTCCTTGGTGTAGGAGCATTTTCCGTACTGTAGGGAGCCTAAGGGCACGAAGACCGTCCCTAAGAACGTGAAGGCACATGAAGCCCTCATGTAAGAGAGGGCTAGAGGTTCCCCTGTGGCGAGTCCCTCTCGAGAAGTCCCTCCTATTGACGACCCTGACAACTCCAGGCTTCTATGGGTGATTGTGGAGGATTTCCGGGAATTGGACGAAGACAACTTCCCTAAGGCAGCAAATCCAAAATTCCAATCTGAAGTGGAGGACAGGAGTCCAAATCCACCTTCCAGCAAGTCCTTGTGTGCATGAGAGTTATCGACGAGTTGTCTAACCCAGGGGTAACTCCTCGTGAGGGTAGGAACACGGTCCTGGACCACATGTTTGGTACACAGAGACCCCCTAAGACCAGTTCAATTATGCCCTGGTCTGAGGGACTGACAGTAGCCTGGAAGAAGGGGATCTCTCAGTTATCTGGCTCCTCTAGCTCCCATCCTACTGGTTCATCGTCTGACTCCTTTTGTCCAACAGAGGAGGCATTACAGTACGAGGTTGAAGACAAACCTGTCCCAGCTTTAACGTTGGAACCCGGTCTGGAATCTCTCTCAAGAGGAATCGCCATAGAGAGGCTTGCTGGGCTTTCAGGCGCCTTCTGTGCCTCAGAGCTCATCTATATGGAGAAAGTCGTGAAGTTTACCATGCAGGCTGATTCATGGCTGGATCTATGGTTGGGCTCAGGGCCACCTTGTACGGACTGAGAACTGATCCAAGGAAAGCACCAGGAGGTCCATGGAGACCTTTCTCATGTCCAGCACTTGGACCCTGGAGTTCCTCTCCCACCAGGTAGTCAACCTCTGGGCAAATATGATCCTCAAGAGTCGAGATGGAGTGATTGAAAGGTTCCATAGGCAAGTTCCTAGAGCTGAGGTGTCCAGGCTCAGGAACTCCTCTCTAGAAGAAACCTGTCTTCAACCCAGAGGATATCGAGAGGTTGGCTGAATGTTGGAGGAAATCCCCTAAGGATTCTCTTCTTCTGAGGACTTTGAAAACCAGGCCCTATGGGAATGCTCCTCCACCTCCCAAGAAACAGCTGCAGTCCACCAAACCCTCGTCCAGTAGGACAGCAGGGTCCTCCAAAAAGATGTCACAATAGCACTTTCCTGTCGAAGACCCAAAGGGTTCAAAACCCTCCAGAGGAGGTAAAGATGGGAGAGGTAGTATTAGAGGTCACTCCTGCTAGAGGGCCGTGATCCTCTCACCAGCCCACCAGTCAGGGGTTGCCTGTAATGCCGCTGGCAGAGGTGGATGCAGCTCGGGACAAATCCTTTGTATAATCTCCGGGATTTGTGTATGGTATCCTGGTTATGATAATTGACACCAATCTTCAGAAAGTCTTTCCATCAGATGACAGAGTACGCAGGCTGAGGCAAGCCACTTCTTCATATGAGATGAGCTTCCAGCTCAACAGTGGTTGTGTCTTCTAGGTCACCTGGCATTCCTGGTCCATCTAGTGCCCAACGGTTGCCTCAGGGTTTGTTCGGTTCAGTGGCAATTGAAATCCAGGTGGAGCCAGCACACCTGCTCCCCGGATACTTTCGTCCCCATGGGACGACAGCAGAGGACAGATCTTCAGTGGTGGGTGACAGAGGAGAACCTCCGCAGAGCGATAGATCTTCTCGTCCCTACCTCGGAATTGATGCTCCATATCCATCCATCCATATACCAAGGCACTTCCCCCAATTTTGGGGGGTAGCTGACACCAACAATGAAACAAAACAAAAAGGGGACCTCTACTCTCTATGTTCCTTCAGCCTAATCAGGGACTCAACCGAGTTCAGCTGGTACTGCTAGGGTGCCACAGCCCAACCTCCCACATTTCCACCACAGATGAAGCTTCATAATGCTGACTCCCCTACTGCTGCTACCTCCGCGGTCATCTAAGGCACCGGAGGAAGCAGCAGGGCCTACTGGAACTGCGTCACAATTGCTCGCCATTCATTCCTATTTCTAGCACGCTCTCTTGCCTCTCTCACATCTATCCTCCTATCACCCAGAGCTTTCTTCACACCATCCATCCACCCAAACCTTGGCCTTCCTCTTGTACTTCTCCCATCAACTCTTGCATTCATCACCTTCTTTGGCAGACAACCATTTTCCATTCTCTCAACATGGCCAAACCACCTCAACACATTCATATCCACTCTAGCTGCTAACTCATTTCTTACACCCGTTCTCTCCCTCACCACTTCGTTCCTAACCCTATCTACTCGAGATACACCAGCCATACTCCTTAGACACTTCATCTCAAACACATTCACTTTCTGTCCCTCCATCACTTTCATTCCCCAAAACTCCGATCATACATCACAGTTGGTACAATCACTTTCTCATATAGAACTCTCTTTACATTCATGCCCAACCCTCTATTTTTTACTACTCCCTTAACTGCCCCCAACACTTTGCAACCTTCATTCACTCTCTGACGCACATCTGCTTCCACTCCACCATTTGCTGCAGCAATAGACCCCAAGTAATTAAACTGATCCACCTCCTCAAGTAACTCTCCATTCAACATGACATTCAACCTTGCACCACCTTCCCTTCTCGTACATCTCATAACCTTACTCTTACCCACATTAACTCTCAACTTCCTTCTCTCACACACCTTTCCAAATTCTGTCACTAGTCGGTCAAGCTTCTCTTCTGTGTCTGCTACCAGTACAGTATCATCCGCAAACAACAATTAATTTACCTCCCATTCATGGTCATTCTCGCCTACCAGTTTTAATCCTCGTCCAAGCACTCGAGCATTCACCTCTCTCACCACTCCATCAACATACAAGTTAAACAACCACGGCGACATCACACATCCCTGTCTCAGCCCCACTCTCACCGGAAACCAATCACTCACTTCATTTCCTATTCTAACACATGCTTTACTACCTTTGTAGAAACTTTTCACTGCTTGCAACAACCTTCCACCAACTCCATATAACCTCATCACATTCCACATTGCTTCCCTATCAACTCTATCATATGCTTTCTCCAGATCCATAAACGCAACATACACCTCCTTACCTTTTGCTAAATATTTCTCGCATATCTGCCTAACTGTAAAAATCTGATTCATACAACCCCTACCTCTTCTAAAACCACCCTGTACTTCCAAGATTGCATTCTCTAATCAAAAGGGTGGGGGCCCCACTTGCTGCACCACATGGGCTCCGCGCTTTGGTCCGAGTCCGAAAGGTACTAGCACAAATCTAGAAATGAGAGCTTCCTTTCTAGCTCTCAAATAGTTCCAACAGTTCCTGGCAGGTCACTCAGTGTTGTTCATGAGCGACAACACCACAGTAGTGGCTTCATGAACAAGCAAGGGTACTTTTTCGCAGCCCATATGTCATCTATCAGTAGAGAGACTGCGATGGTCAGAAGAGCATTTGGTGTTCCTATCAGCATGCTTCATTCCGGGCAAAAGGAATGTACTGTCCTCTCAGACAATCAGAGCAGAGCGATTCATATAGTGGGCTCCGAATAGTCTTTGAACAATCTGATTGCCAACAAAGTACTGACTTAGTGGGTTCCCGACTGGACCTGTTCCCAACCTTCCTGAATTTCAGGCTCCCGCTCTTCTGTTCCCCAGTCCCTGACCCTCAGGTTCTCTGGCAAGATGCATTCGAACAACAGTGAGACAACATTGATGGGTAGGCATTGCCCCCGTTCTGTCTGATCAGAAGGGTGCTGAACAAGACCAGAGCACCCAATAACTTATGCATGACACTCATAGCTCCGCTATGGCATCACACGGAATGGTTTCCAGACATTCTGCTGCTTCTGATAGGGCTACCGTGGAAACTCCCTCCACGACCAGATCTACTCAGACAACCACACAAGAAGATATTCCACAAAGCAGTAGCTTTACTACATCTTCATGCCTGGAGACTATCCAGCATTTCCTTTCTCAGAGAGGCTTTTTGCAACGGGTTGCAAAAAGGATGTCTGAATACCTCCGAAGATCCTCTACTTCAGTCTACCAGGCAAAGTGGGCAAACTTCCGTGGTTGGTGTCGAGGAAAGAGTATATCTCCTCTCGATGCCACTGTTCCAATAATAGCGGAGTTCCTTGTATACCTTAGGGAAGAAAAGCTCCTCTTGGTTTTGGCGGAGAAAGGCTACCGGTCAGCCTTAAGCATGGCCTATAGACTGAAAGGAGTCGGTCTTTCCTCTTCTTTGTAGTTTTCTCTCCCCATACGAAGCTATGAAATCACTTGCCCCTAGTCGGAAGTTAGACCTCCTGCTTGGAACGTGGTTCGCTTCCTTCTGTCCCTGAAGGGCCCTCCTTATGAACCATTATCCCAGGCTACAGATCTCCATCTCACTTTGAAGATGGTGTTTCTGCTCGCTTTAGCTTCGGCAAAGAGAGTTTGTGAAGTTCATGGTGTATCCTATGACATCGCCCATTCAAGGGGAGAGGGGGAGGTGACACTCAGCTTCGTCCCTGAGTTTGTTGCCAAGACTCAAAATCCATCAGTCATGGATCCTAGGTTCGAGGCTTTCCAGATCGCGAGTCTTTGTTCTGTAACCGATGATCCAGATCAACTGTTACTTTGCCCAGTGAGGAGATTGAGATATTATCTTAAACACACTGCAGCAAATTGTCCCCGCGTGCCAGCGCTTTTTGTTAGCACAGGAGGGTCAAGAGGAGGGTTGCGAAGAATACCATTCGCAGGGTCATTAACCTTGCACTGAATCCTGATCCTCCTCCCACTTGACGACCTAGAGCTCATGACGTCAGGGGCATAAGCACGTTTCTGTCGTTTAAATGCAACTACAGTACTGTACCTTGTGACGCAGGTGTGTGGAAACGTTAGACCACTTTCAACGCCCACTTCCCTCTGGTGGCTGCACAACAGGTGGTTTAAATTACCTCTGGCTCCTTCTTGGACAAGTAGCAGAGGGTTGAAGGCATTGGTTACCTGTGATTAGTCTGTATGAATGATTAAGAATGACTGGCTCTTTTCTTTCATCTTCCTCTCTCTTGGGGAACAGCACCATGGGTTCTCTGCGTGTTGGCGTCATCTATATGCAGGTAATAACCAATTCCCTTTTGTAACCTAGTACTGTATAGTCTTCATGCTCGTACACATCCATGATATCCCCCGCGAAGTGGGTATTGGGATCGTCTATATTTGAATCACATTCCTATTTATAAACTCTTGAATATTCTGACATAGACAGTCACATTGCTAGTTTCTCACAACCACACAGGTTGCTCAGACCGCTACGGGCACATTACACAATGTCTCCTTTTAGCAAGGTGTCAATGTTTTTTCCCAGTTACAGTCTAAATCTGTACAGGTAAAAACCCTGGGCAGTGACCAAGCCAGAAGTCCGACTACCGCCCCTCTGACGGGGAAGTCATTCCCATTAAATAGCGTTAGGTTTGTTAGTGTCGGTACAAATGACGAATTTGGAAGTAATTTTTAATTTTCCTTATGTACAAACCTTAAGTTATTTAATCAAATTGTCCTGCCATCACCTGTCCCCCATAAGTCCTGCCTGCTATCGAAAGTGGTGAGATACCACTGTTGTGTGAGTGGGTGGAGGTACCTGGTTATCCTGGATACCCCCTCTATCCTTCCACTAACTAGTGGTTGAGTGGTTGCCACCTTGTATTAAAGTCTTAATGGCTAGTCTTCTAGCTTCACTGAAAGATAATTCCTTTTAAATAGCTAATGGTTTGTACGTTTGGAAAAATACAAATTACTTCCAAAGTTGTCATTTTTCATAGCAGTGCAAACCTTTAAAGTACACTTACTGCCTCAACCACCCTGCAAGCTCATTGTTAAGGTCAATGTGAAAATTAGGCTACCTGGCGAGCTAGTAGGGCCGTCCAGTCATCTGCTAGCTACTACAGTAGACCCTCAGGGTACGGCGTCCCCAGCTTACGTTTTTTTCACGTTACGGTGTGGAATACGATGTTTTTTCGTCCCCTCGTTACGACATTTTCCCCACCTTACGGCATCGAATTCCAAAATTCAAACTTTGTGGTTTTTACGCGTACAACTGTGCGAGTCACTCGCCTCACACCACGCTCATACGTCACTGCAAACGTCACTAAGAAGCTGGTCTGCTATTGGTCGGCGTCACTAAGATGCCGATACATAGTTGGCCGAAATCCCTGCCACAATGCCTGAGAGAGATGCTGCCTCTCTCTCTCTCTCTTTGTTAATCGCACGCTCAGTTCAGAATCTCGTGTGCGTTTCTTAGACTTGATTTCGTGTGAGTGTTTGCGATGTCATATTTTTTGTGCAATTTAGTGCTTAATTCCAACTTTAATTCGTTAGCCATGGGTCCCAAGATTGCTAGTGATGTTAAAGGGAAAAGTAAGATGATGATTACTATGGAAACGAAGTTGGAGATAATAAAGAAGTACGAAGAAGGCATGCGCATGGGGCTTGTTGTCGATGAGGCTGACGTCGATAACCTTATCGAGGAGAAAAGAGAGGAGCTTACAACTGAAGACCTGAAGACTTGAAGCAGTTGGAGGCAATGCAGTTGACCATCATTCAAGAAGAGCACAGCTCTAGTGGTGGCGAGGACGGGGGGGAGATTGAAGAAACGACATCGGCAGAAATAAGGGAAGCTATCGGTTGGTATGAAAACCTTACGAGATTCATTGAATAAAAACACCGAGGTCGTCTTCTGGAGAGTGTTAGTGACAAGTGTATGAGTCATTTTAGAAATATTTTGAAGAGTCGTCAGAAACAGGCTTCTTTGGATAGATATTTTTCCAAAAGAGAAGTGTCAGAAAGCAAAGATGATATAAGTGATTCTATCAAAAAAGCTAAAAAAAGAGTAATTTTTTAAGTACTAAAAGAAAAATCATAAAATGAATTTCAAAAGACAAAAATAATGAAAAAAAGCATTTGTAATTTTAAGTGTTTAATAATAAGAATAAATTTATTATTAAGTGTACATAACATAATTAGCATTGATACGTTTTTATATCTGCCGTCTCCTCCCCCCTCTGCCTCCACCCACTACCCATATAATTTTTATTCATAATGTTATTTAATTATATACTGTACATTACATGTATATTATATATAAGTACTGTATACTGTAGTATAGTGCTTACTATACTATTTTGTTACTAATTTTTAATATGTATATAAAATTTTGATGTTTTTACCTGGGGTTTTGCACGCATTATCTATTCTATCGCCCGCCATACGACATTTTCACCATATGATACCAACTCCGGAACGGATTAATGTCGTATGGCGGCGGTCTACTGTACTACTATTATGTTAAAAGTTTAAGTAGCTGTTCCAGCTTTGCTGAAAGTCATAGTCTTATTAAAGGTCTCAGGTTTGTATATCTAGGAAAAATACAAATTTCCTTTAAAATTTGTGTTTTTTACGATTAATACTGTTATATAAAATTTGTGTTTTTTACGATTAATACTATTATCAGCTTTTTGATTGGTTTTTTGTACTAGCTATTCACTCATTTAACATGCACATATAAGAAAAATTATTCTTTGTTTTTGAAGTTTTGGTTTGTTCAGTACAGGGAGTCCTCGGGTTACGACGGTCCCTATTTACGCTGTTGTGAGGTTACGAACACGCCCCATGAAAATATAAAAAGTAATATTAAGCATCGTTCCGTCTTACGTCGTTAGCGGCGTAAGTGACGTAAACAATTGCGAACTAGTTTCTAGCACGCAGCAGATGAATACGCTTTGTTTCGTTTGTGGGTGAAGAAGACGGCGTAAGTCGCGTCACTCAGTTTCAGTGATACGCCATTTTGGTTGTGTACGCCGTTTCTCTCACCTGTTTGATGGTTTTTTTTTAACTTTTTGTCCTTCGGTATGGCTCCAAAGCGCAAGGGGATTCTTCTGATAGTAGTGCATCAAAAAAAAGAATGGCCATCACCATGGAAGTGAAATTAGACATTATTAAGCGATCTGAAAATGGTGAAACGCCTACGAACATTTGCTGGTCGCTTGGCCTTAATCATTCAACCGTGGCTACCATTCCTAAGGATAAAGAGGGCATCGTTGATCATGTGAAAGGATGTGATCCTATGAAATCAACAGTGATAACCAAGCAGGATAGTGGTTTAATTATTGAATTGGAAAAATTATTTATGCTGCTTCCTCCTGTGCCTTAGATGACCGCGGAGGTAGCAGCAGTAGGGGACTCAGCAGTATGAAGCTTCATCTGTGGTGGAAATGTGGGAGGTTGGGCTGTGGCACCCTAGCAGTACCAGCTGAACTCGGCTGAGTCCCTGGTTAGGCTGGAGGAACGTAGAGAGTAGAGGTCCCCTTTTTTTGTTTTGTTTCTTGTTGTTGTCGGCTACCCCCCAAAATAGGGGGAAGTGCCTTTGGTATATGTATGTATGATTTATGCCTTGTTTGGAAGATCAAAATCAACGGTGTATTCCGGTGAACCTTATGGTGATTCAGGAGAAGGCGAAAAGATTGTTTGAAGCGTTGAAAAAAGAAAGAGGGAAGAAAGTGAAAGTGAAGAGTTTTCGGTTAGTAGGGGTTGGTTTATGTGATTTAAGGCTCGTGCCAATTACCATAACCTTAAAGTGCCAATTGAAGCTGCTAGTGGGGATGAGAAATAGCATGTGAATTAGCTGAGATAATTAGGGAGGGGGGTTATTCTGCTTATCAAGTGTTGAACATGGATGAGACAGGTTTATTTTGAAAGCGTAGGCCTAACCGCACATATATTGCAAAGGAGGAGAAGTCATAAAGTCAGCAAGGAGAGGCTAACTTTACTTCTTGGGATAAATGCTGCTAGCGACTTCAAACTGAAGCCATTGCTGGTGTATCAGGCTGAAAATCCAAGGGCACTCAAGGGCATTTGGAAAAGTCAATTCACAGTCATTTGGAAGGCAAATAATAAGGCATGGGTGACACTTGCATTGTTTGAAGACTGGTTTATCAACCATTTTGTGCCTAGTGTGGAGCGGTATTGCACCAAAAAGGGTATCCCCTTTAAGGAGTTGCTAGTGCCGGACAATGCCCATGGACACCCTGCCTAGCTGGGAGACTTTCACCCTAATGTCAAGGTGGTTTACCTTCCACCTAATACTGCGGCCCTTTTACGGCCTATGGACCAAGGTGTGATTGCTTAGTTCAAGGCCTACTACGCCGAAGGACAATTGCTTTGGCATTACAGGCAACTTCAACAAAGTAGGACTTGACTCTGATTCCTGGGAGGATGTGAAGATTACAAACATGAATGGTGTATGGAGGAAACGATGTCCTTAATTTGTGAATTGATTTCCATGAGTTTAAGGACACAGTTGACCATGTTAATAAGAACATTGTTGCCCTGAGTAAGGAAATCGATCTGGAAGTGGAGGTTGAGTATGTTACAGAGCTGCTGGAATATGGAGAGGAGTTATCTGCTGGGGACTTGATACAACTGGAGAAGCAGATCCTAGAGGAAAAAGAAGAAAACCCCACCCTAGAGGCTAAGGCTTTCACAAGGCAGGGCTTGTCAAAAGGTTTTGCTGAGATACAGCAAGCGTTGGCAACTTTTGAGGCTCAGGATCCTAACATGGAAAGGTTCACTAGGGTTTCCAGAGGCATCATGGATTTACTGCAGTGTTACAAGGAGATCTTGGATGAGAAGAGGATCCTGTCTGTCCAGTCTAACCTGGAGTGATTTTTTAAGAAAGAAGAGAGACCTGCACCCTCTACATCAGCTGCCTCTACTACTCCAGATTTGCCAACAACAGAGCCTTTACCCTCAACCTCAGCTGCCTCTATTGCTACAGAGCCTCTACCGTCTACCTCGGCTGCCTCTATTGTTACAGAGCCTCTACCGTCTACCTCAGCTGTCTCTACTACTCCAGCTTCTCCACCACCTTCTGTAGGTTCTGCCTCACCTCCAGACTCACCTGCCCCAGCTTCTCCACTATCTTCTGTCTCACTTCCAGAGAATCCTAACTCACCTGCCCCAATTTCTCCAGCATCTTCTGCAACTTCCTCTCCACAATAAACTTGTCTCTCCGTCCTTTGCAACATCTCTTCCAGTATGCAAGCCAACCATAGGAATAAGGTAAGGAACTGTTTTTTTTTTTTTTTTTTTTTATTAATATTTACTTTAATTCATGTGGTAAGAAATTGTTTTCTCTTTTTCTAATACTTTTTTATGTCATTTGTTACATTTTATTATAGTACAATACTTTACAGTACAGTATGTATAGAGTAATTTATGTATGTTGCGACTTACACTGAAATTTGGGTTACACCGCGTATTAAGAACGGATCAATGTCGTAAGTCGAGGACCCCTTGTAGTTTAACATCTTGTATAGTGCCAAGTCTTGTAACTTCTGTGTGCATTAAAAATCCATTGTTGAGTACAGTATATGTTTATCGTATGCACTATACAATCCAGTCTTAAATGTTTCTTTTTTATGAGAAGCCTTTCTTATTAGATTTTACACTTCAACTGCATGCAAACTTTTTCTGTAAGTATTCTTCACTATATGCTATATTTTAGGTTTTTTAGTGGAAAAATAACGACAATATTATTGTCTTTTATGGATTTTCGTAAAACATTCTTATGATGATAAAAATTATTTGGAAGGAAAGCTATTTAAATGGTTATCAATCAAGAAACTTGCATGTTCTTATTTTATTGTCAGTTCATTGTATTATAAAATTTAGTCTTGAAATCTGGATTTTCTTTCATTAGATTGGTGAAGCTGTGGGAGGCTATCTTGCAAATAGTATAGCAATCATGTCAGATGCTGCCCATCTCCTGAGTGACTTAACATCTTTCATCGTATCTTTAGTCGCAATTTTTATTGGAATGCAGCCAGCTTCTAGAAAAATGAACTTTGGGTACCATAGAGCAGGTAATGTAACACACTTTCTCATTACAATTGTAATTTAATAATTGTGGCTATTCACTATGTGATGTAGTCTTTTACAGTAAGCCACACTGTAGATGGTACTTGAGGTTCAGTGCAATGTTTTTTCAGCTCCAAGTTACATCACTTAATGCCTTTCCCTTTTCACGTAATGTATTTTTTTTTCATTTTTTACTGCTATCTTCATCATTAACATCACCCTGCCCTGATTTTCACCTCTCATTCAGGAACAAATTATTTTGGTAATCCTTATGAGAGTCTTGCCATTAAACTTTATAGGCATGAGTTTTCTTTACAATTAATGTTGTTTGATGATTAATAAATTCCAGAAGGTTGTTGGGTTAAAATAAGCGGTAAATTTGACATTTACTCAGGGTTTTGCTGGAGAAAATTTAAATCTCATATTAACTAATAAGCATTTATTATAAGTAGTGTACTGATTCAAGAATTAAATTTGAGAAAACTTATCAAAACTTGGGAACTGACTGTGTTTTGACTTGACCATTGACAGTGAGGTACCATTAAATTGTTTTTACCTAACTATTGAAAATCAGGTTCTATTAAAGAATGTTAAAATGGTAATAAAACAACAAAGATTCTAAAGGTAATAAAAGCTAATGTAAATAATCCCTTTGTTGGTTTTCCATTTTTTAAAACCAAGGATTTCTCTCTTCTAAGAGGAGCCTTTTCCATTTCCTTATTCCACTAGTGATAAGATGACCAAATAAAGGGAATCTTTATCAATAATTCAGACCTCTGGCTTCACTACCAATTTTCTACTTATCAGTGCACATTAACCCTTTTACCCCCAAAGGACGTACTGGTACGTTTCACAAAAGCCATCCCTTTAACCCCATGGACGTACCGGTACGTCCTTGCAAAAATATGCTTTAAAAAATATTTTTTTCATATTTTTGATAATTTTTTGAGAAAATTCAGGCATTTTCCAAGAGAATGAGACCAACCTGACCTCTCTATGACAAAAATTAAGGCTGTTAGAGCAATTTAAAAATAATATACTGCAAAATGTGCTGGGAAAAAAATAACCCCCTGGGGGTTAAGGGTTGGAAATTTCCAAAAAGCCTGGGGGTAAAAGAGTTAATTTATTGGCTATTATTTTGCTCTTCCTTTTAACTGGCTCTGCTAAATCCTCCTATAGTCTGTCCATTACACCAGTGTTCCTCTTCACTTTCTTGACTTTTGTACTGTTGTTGTACCCCATCAATAACTTTACTGGTAATTTTTATTGGCTTCCACCAAGTTGTTGAATATCCCTCTCTCAAGAAATTTTCTCAAACTCTTCCAAAATAAATTATGATTTTTTCAGCCCTCTTGCCCTACAACTAACTACTGTATAATACCATCACCAAGGTCTTGGCTACCTAAAAGCTCTGGATTGTCGTATGTATTTTTTACTTGAGAAACTGGCCCTAGTCTTTCAACCCTCAATAAGTTTGTTAGCAGATTTCTTTCTGGATGGAAGCATTATGAAGATTGTTCAAAGAGTAGGAATATATGGTATCCTTAGATTACCACTTTCAGAGAAATATCTAGGATATAATTATCATGAAAAAGAACAGTCATCCAGTTGTGGTTCTTGTAATTTTACCTTTCCTTAAGATATGTGGTTGCTTGGTAGATTATTTGATAGTTTTCAAAAATTTAAGTGTAATATTTACTTTCCTGTGCTGCATTTTCCTGAGTAACTTGAATAATAGAAAGTGATTTTAAAATATAAATGTAGTGGTCAAATATTTTACAAACTTGTGTTCATTATTATCATTTAAGAAAGTAACAGTACCTAGGCCAGTCAATAGGGGTTAAATAAGGAAAAATGTCAGGGAAAGCTACAATAAGCTTTATTATCATTATAATAAGGTACTTTATAACATTAATTTTGTACTCCAATACTGTACTTCCTCGGATTGGCCGCCATCTTGAAAAAAATAGTGGTAATTTTTTTTTTCTTTTTTGGAGATATCTTGCTTGGGACTCGCTATAAAATTCTCTATAAAAGCTATTCTATTCATTTTTGTCATATGTTGTACCATTTTTGTGCCATGTAAGAATGTTAGTAACAATTTTTTTCATACTCCCCGTTTCCTTATGTAGTCGAAAATCATTTTTGTCGTATGGTGCACCATTTTGGTACCAGCGTTGTGAAAATGTTTGCAACTATTTTTGCAGACTTCCTGTATCATTTAGTTTTGAAAATTATCTCCCAGGAGTGACTTCCTCCTTTAATGTGATTTAGGACAGGCAATGAATACTCACTGGTGGAGTTACCACCCTTGTACCCAACTATCTACCTAAAACAGGAAGCTATCAGTTGTAGTCATTGCAGTCTATACCAATTCTTGCTGCATTATTAGGAGTGTTGGTTTCTATGATAGCGTTAGTTTTCTTGCTTTGTATTTCATGACAGGCTACACAGTATTCTATAAGTTTTATTCCAGCTGTGAACAGGTTGTAGAATGATCTTCCTAATCAGGTGGTTGAATCGGTAGAACCTCAAAAGTTTAAATTTGCAGCAAATGTTTTTATGTTGAACAGGACATAAGTCTCCTTATATAATTTATATATGAAAGATCTGTTTTAATGTTATTGTTCTTAAAATTTTATTTTAATTGTTTATTACTTTTCCTATAGTTTATTAATTTCCTTTTGTTCCGTAACTGGAATACAAACCACGCTATTTATTAGGGGTTATACTTTCAGCAGAACTGAAATGACGAGCCATTAAAATTTAGCGAGGGTTAACTACCCACACCGCGAGTTAGCAGGGGTAGGGGGATGGGTAGCTTGTTACCACTCCCATTCACACACCTGTGATTTAGTCACTTTACTTTTGGCTCGGATCGAGAGCGGTTGTTTCCTCTCTCCCTCCTCGCCTATTCTGGACTTTCACAACCTTTCTCCTGCAAGACGTGACCCACAGGAACTCGATACGATCTCTATCGGTCCGGTGGTGGCTGCACAACAGCTGGTTGTATACCTCAAGCTCCTTATTGGACAAGTAGCAGAAGGTTGAGGGCACTGTTACCCGGTTTTAGTCTGCGTGAATGAAAAGATTTGACTAGCTCTTATTCTTTTCTTAATCCTACCCTCTTGTGGGGAAAGCAGCATCCTGGGTTCTCTGCATAAGCTGACCTCAAATCACTGCAGGTAAACCATGCTCCCTTGTGTACCTAGTATTAAACTAATACTTTTGCGTCCCCATACCCTGGCGAGGTGGTATTGGGAAGTCTTGGTTACATCAGGGTTTTCCTACATAGACCCAGAATAACTTTACCTAGACGGTCACACTTCTGCACGTCTAAACACACAGCTTGCGTAGGCCGCGGATCTTGCGTAGTAAGGTTTAGCGAGGGCAGGGATTCCTTATTTTTGAGTACTAACATATTCAGATAAGGAGCCCCTGGGCAAAGCCAAAAGCCAGATTGGCAGGGACGCCCACCCTTCCTAATGGGTGAGTCACCCCTAATAGATAGCGTAGTATGTATTCCAGTTACGGAACAAATGACAAATTTGTAGATAATTTGTATTTTTGCTAACTATATAAACCTTAGCTATTTATACAAACTTGCCCGCCATCCCTATCCCCCTTGAAGTCCTACCTCCAAGCAAAGTGACTAAATCACATGCAGGCTCTATGGTATCTTGCCTCAGCAGCAACTAAATTAACTACTCGACATTACATATGCGAGAACATAGTATTTTGCCCCACTCATGAGTTCTCATTTCATAGTGTTTTTAACATGAAGTTTCCATAAGATGCACAGATTCACAATTGCTTGGTTGTTTTTTTTTTTTTGCTTTGTTTTTAAAAAACAACAAAATCAAATCTGACTCTAGACTTATCAGAGATGTTATAAGCACATGAGAGGTTACCTGTTTTGGCTGGGAAGTTTCAGCACTTCTTTTTTTTTCATATACACCTTCCTATATTTATCATGCACTTTCACACATTTCAGTCCTAACTGAAAATGTTTTCCATCTTTCCACTTAATGCTGCTGTATATTTTATCATTATTTTTACAACTCTTTAACATCTCTATTCTCGCCCTCAGGAAGCTTTCCATCACAAATGTAATATTTCCTCTATGAAGACATGTTTCACATTAAGGTATTTATTTGATAGATTTACAGTGCCTTTTCATAGTCCTGAAACAAAATGAAAACAATTGATTTAGGAATTTGAAGCATTTTTTTTAACATTGCATGCAAGAAACAAGATATTCAAGTGCTCGGGGTACAAAATAAAAAAAGGCAACCATTTTTGCACCTTTTGTACCAAAAAAATGCAATGTATTGCAGAAATGAATAGAAAAGTTTTTGTAGGGAAAATATGTAGATTATTTTATGTATCTAGTTTTTATGCTAAAGTGAGTCCCAAATGAGATACAGTATTTGCAAAAAAGAAAGTTTTTCTGCCATTTGTTCAAGATGCCAGCCATGTCGGGGTGGTAAGGGAGGGCAAAATTAATGTTAGTAAGCTTCCTGTTATGAAGACAATAAAGCTTATTGCTTTCCATGTTTTATTTTTGTATTTAGCCCTTTCCCTCCTATTGACTGGCCTCTGTTGCAATGTAAAGTAAATTATGTGCTAATTTTTAATTTTATGCTACATACTTTACGGTACTGCACTATTAATTATTTGTTATCTTTTTTCAGAGGTGTTGGGAGCTGTAGTCAGTGTCTTGATGATATGGCTCATCACTGGAATTCTAGTGTATGCTGCAGTAGAACGTGTAACATCCATGGACTTTGAAGTAGAGTCTGATGTCATGATTATTGTGTCAGCTCTTGGGGTCGTTATTAATATAATGTAAGTATTATCTGTACTGTATACTGTTGTGAAGTGTTAAAAGGGCTCCAAAATTAACTTTTGATCATTTAAAGTAATATTGTTTACAATAGCACTTAAAGCTTACTACTATCGTATATATTACAGTAGTAACCTTTAGATGTCCATGCCTGTTAAAATATCTGGAGGAATAAAAAACTAAAAGCTAACTTAAATTAACAATAATTTGGTTAAGAACTTAGGGAAATGAAGGCACATTCACTGATACGATACCTATATACCCATACATAAACCAAAAATCAATGTAAAGTGACACCTCTTGATATGAAAGTTTCTGTATAAGAAAAATATTTGGTACCAAAGAGATAGTAAGATTTTTTCGCCTCATATTATGAAAAATCCTTTGTGATACGAAACAAGATTCTACCGACCGTGGAGAAAATCATTTTAAAATTTGTGTCGCAAAACTATAAACTGTACTCCTATTCATAGCTTCAGCCACATTTGTATTAATGATTTACACGACCTTTTCAGATCCTGTGAATTTTCAATGTTCATATCTGTAGTCTCATTCACCTTGTTTACAAAATATTTGATGAAGGTACTAGCTCTAGCTTTTTGCAGTTTGTATGAGAACTTAACTCAGCAAGGTCAGTGGTTGACTGTAATCCCATGCTGTTGCCTCCATCATGAGCTTGTCGTTTTTTAGCTCTGATGACATCCTAATTATTGTAAGTGTCTTCAGAGCTGTATTCTCAGGAAAACTTAAATTTTGGTTGCGAGTAGTTGAAGATCCTTTTTGGTGCCTGTAGTGTGTGGTCTTTTATATCTTCGACAAAGAGGGTGGTGAATTGTGGAGTGTTTGGGGGACAAAAGTCATGCAAATGTATTATTGATGGGTAATATGAAAAACCTTATTTAAAGTTCTAGAGACTCTCTGGGTTATATCTATAAAAAGTAATTAACCATGAATAGTTACAAAAAAGCCAAGGTAACGAATAAAAGAATATAGTTAGTCTACTTCCTTGGCTATCGCTTTAGGTAAAAAACTGCCAAGTACTGTATGGATACAGTACTAGGTGGTATATATATTATTCATTGTTTTTATAATTTATAATCTTTTTGTTATATTTATGTAATATTAGCTTTTCTAAAATCTCCCCACACTCTTAAAAACCCTTTCTACCCTCGTAAACACTTTTTAAACTAAAACTTACTTTTACATTAGACATATCCTTACGTATTAAAGAAAAAAATTAAAACCACATCACTACAGTACTGAACAATGTAGATGATGGCAATTACTAGGTAACTGTACTGCTCAGCAAGGAGCATAACTGTTCTTCTAAAAATGCTACTTAAGCAAGCCCATCATCAGCTGGTGCAATATCATTGTCATCTTACAGCGTGTTACTTTCTATTTTTGCTGACAGACCACCTGTGATTTTTTTTTATTTTTTTTTTTTGCAGGTGAGGAACATGGGAATCAGCAGTTGCTCACACTGCCTTTTTTAATGTGTAGGCATGTTCTTATGAATTCCATGGCTCCATCGATTGAATATCTTGAGTGCAATGCGTAAATCATCTGGGGGTTCCAATCTTCAGCCATTCTCAAAAGTTCTATTACTATTTTGACTAAACTTGAGAGGCACTGTGTAATTAGGCTGACTTCCTCTTCTTCCCCCTGGATCTTTGGGCTCCTCTTCTTCATCCTTACTTGCAAATTTCACTCATTTTATTAATGGATTTGAGTGGGCCTCGATCATACGATTTACGTTGTCGTTAGTCATATCAGTAAAGTCATTACCTCTTAGCAAATTTGTTTCCAAATACAGTACTAAATTTTATCATCTGTTTGAGAAAAACTGTGTTTTGTGTATGTGTAAATATGTGATATACAGTACTAGCACTGCACATACAAAAGTCAGAATATAGATAACCAGCAATAATGTTTGTTCTGCATGAGACTACTCATGAACCTCTTCCAAAAAAAATTTTCTTTATAGATGTGGTTACTGTGTTATACAATATTCCGCTGCATTTTTATTTATTTAAAATCTATTTACTCTATTATTTAGCAAAATGTAAGGAGATGTATGTTGCGTTTATGGATCTGCAGAAAGTGTATGATATAGTTGATAGGAAAGCGATGTGGAATGTGATGAGGTTATATGGAATCGGTGGAAGGTTCTTGCAAGCAGTGAAAAGTTTCTACAAAGGTAGTAAAGCGTGTGTTAGGATAGGAAATGAAGTGAGCGATTGGTTTCCAGCGAGAGTGGGGCTGAGACAGGGATGTGTGATGTCGCCATGGATGTTTAACTTATATGTTGATGGAGTGGTGAGAGGTGAATGCTCGAGTGCTTGGACGAGGATTGAAACTGGTAGACGAGAATGATTATTAATGGGAGGTAAATCAGTTGTTGTTTGCGGATGATACTGTACTGGTTGCAGACGCGGAAGAGAAGCTCGGCCGTTTAGTGACACAATTTGGAAGGGTATGTGAGAGAAGGAAGTTGAGAGTTAATGTGGGTAAAAGTAAGGTTATGAGATGTACGAAAAGGGAAGGTGGTGCGAGGTTGTATGTCATGTTGAATGGAGAGTTACTTGAGGAGGTGGATCAGTTTAATTACTTGGGGTCTGTTGTTGCAGCAAATGGTGGAGTGGAAGCAGATGTACGTCAGAGAGTGAATAAAGGATGCAAATTGTTGGGGGTAGTGAAGGGAGTGGTAGAAAATAGAGGGTTGGGCATGAATGTAATGAGAGTTCTGCATGAGAAAGTGATTGTACCAACTGTTATGTATGGATCGGAGTTGTGGGGAATGAAAGTGACGGAGAGACAGAAGTTGAATGTGTTTGAGATGAAGTGTCTAAGGAGTATGGCTGGTGTATCTCAAGTAGATATGGTTAAGGAAAGAAGTAGTGAGGGTGAGAACGGATGTAAGAAATGAGTTAGCAGCTAGAATGGATATGAATGTGTTGAGGTGGTTTGGCCATTTTGAGAGAATGGAAAATGGCTCTCTGCTAAAGAAGGTGGTGAATGCAAGAGTTGATGGGAGAAGTACAAGAGGAAGGCAAAGGTTTGGGTGGATGGATGGAGTGAAGGAAGCGCTGGGTGATAGGAGGATAGATGTAAGAGAGGCAAGAGAGCGTGCTAGAAATATGTATGAGTGGCGAGCGATTGTGACACAGTTCCGATAGGCCCTGCTGCTTCTTCCGGTCGCCTTGGATGACTGCGGAGGTAGCAGCAGTAGGGGATTCAGTTTTATGAAACTTCATCTGTGGTGGATAATGGGAGAGGGTAGGCTGTAGCACCCTAGCAGTACCAGCCGAACTTGGTTGAGTCCCTTGTCAGGCTAGGAGGAACGTAGAGAGGAAAGGTCCCCTTTTTTTCATTTGTTTTATGTCGGCTACCCTCCAAAATTTGGGGAAGTGTCCTGGTATATGTATGTATGATGTATATTTTCTAGGCAGAAAATGACTATTTTCAACGCAATAATTATCAAATCTTAAATAAATCCCGCAGAAACCCTTGATATACAGTAATGAGGAATCCGTGATATACAGTAGCTTTATTTATTTACCGTAATATGTCAAGGGATTACTGTAAGGTAGTTACTGTTACATGTTCTTATATCCAAGATTTGCAATTCCAGATGTTGAAATCAGCAAGTGACTTCTCAAAGTGTCATATTTTATTAACCACCTTTGAATGAATAATAATTCTATTTGTACTGCAGTATTACTAATCCAAACTATTCTTATAGTACACTATTTTGCACCATGTAGTGCTCACATCTTATTTTATATTGTAGCCTTGGGGTTGTTCTGCATACTGGATCGGGTGGCCACGGGCACAGTCACGGAGGTCATGGTCATTCACACGGAGCATCATCAGAGCAGCAGTCAAGTGGTTCTAACACCAATGTCAATGTAAGAGCAGCATTTATACACATAATCGGAGATCTTTTGCAAAGCATAGGAGTATTGATAGCAGCATATGTCATCAAGTTTTATGTGAGTATAGTATGCCTTTTTTTGTGTGTAAAATTAAGATGCTCATTACAAAGCTTACAGCAGCATTATTGTTATAAGATACTGTAGTTTGATGAAACCATTGAATCATATGATATTCAGTCTTCAAAGTTGACAGAAGGAAGGATAATGGTTGAAAGTTTGTCAAGTAACCATACTAATATCCAGTTTTTGTTATACCTATTTTCCAGCCAGATTACAAGATTGCAGATCCCATTTGTACATTCATCTTCTCAGTTTTGGTTATTGTCACAACCATACCCATAATGAGGGATCTTAGTCATGTTCTTATGGAAGGAACACCCCATGGAATTGACTATGCAACTGTCTCAAATAACCTTATGACAATTCAAGGAGTGAAAATGGTTCACTCACTGAACATATGGGCTCTGACACTTGACAAAAATGCATGTTCTGTTCATCTGGCCATAAGTAAGTAGAATTCTCTTTTTGTTACTGGAAACCCCCAACCTTTAATAGGAGTATGATTTCAGCGCAGCTGGAACTTGGCTTTTAGTATTTATTATGTGGTGTCGGTAGTTACTAGAGGATAGTAGAACACCCCTGCTTCCTTGCCAGTTCACTGAATAGCCTCTTTGTTTTCAGCTGCTTTAGAGTACATACGTACTTCCGCAACTGTAAACTGGTTGTTTTAAAGTTTTTTTTTGTTTCTAGATAATTGTTGGTAGTTTGTTGTGTGTGAGGGAACTTAAGAAGGAAGAAAGGTTTTGTAGTTTTCCCAATTACTGTAGTCGACAGTTTTGTGTAATCTATTGATATACACTTCTTGTTTAACAGCATTGTCGTGTTTATTCCATCGTGAATGTAGGCTGATGACAATGAGGTCATTACAACTGATGAAGTGGGACATCAGTGCACACCATCAATAGAGAACTTATGTGTACTCTTTCACCTTTGCTGCACCTTAGTCTCTTCTCACTACCGCTTGAAATGAAAGGGCTCTGCCCTTCTTTTTTCATTTATGGACTAAGTAGACCTAAGTAGGAGTTTTTACTGATTCTCCTCCCATGGTAGAGACAGCGTTGCCAAAGAATTCCAGTGACTCCTTCACCGAAGACACACAGTAAGGCAACCTCGAAAGACAATGATATAAATGCACACATACATTGCTGCACTAATTGTGTTGTCACCATGCATGCTACCACGTTTGCACTTCTGTAGGACTAACTCGGTTCTTAAAATGAATTCAGATTCCAAATTTGTCAACAGGGCTGTCTATAACTTTTAGGAAAGACATGATTAGCCAGAGCCTAACTCTTTTCCCACCCGAGGAAGTGGAAGGAACGGTGGAAAAGTGGAGTAAGTCCATCCAGGACTCACTTTTCCACCGTGTTGTGACCTTTGCCTACTACACATACACTGAATAGTCTGGACTATTGGCATATTCTTTACATATCCTCTCTCCTTATAAACCTGACAACACTTGAGATTACCAAAAAAATTTTCTTCACCCAAGGGGTTAACTACTGCACTGTAATTGTGCAGTGGCCACTTTCCTCTTGGTAAGGGTAGATGAGAATCTTTAGCTATGATAAGCAGCTCTTCTAGGAGAAGTTCACTCCAAATTCAAACCATTGTTGTCTAGTCTTGGGTAGTGCGATAGCCTCTGTACCATGGTCTTCCACTGTCTTGGGTTAGTGTTCTCTTGCTTGAGGGTACTCGGGTACGCTATTCTATCTTATTTCTCCTCCTCTTGTATTGTTAAAGTTTTTATAGTTTATATAGGAAATATTTATTTTAATATTGTTAGTTCTTGAAATATTTTGTTTCCTTTTTCTCATTGGGCTTTTTTCCCTGTTGGAGCCCCTGGGCTTATAGCATCCTGCTTTTCCAACTAGGGTTGTAGTTTAGCAAGTAATAATAATAGTAATAATAATAATAATTATAATAATAATGTCTCCTTCATCATTCAGACAAACTTCTCTCCTTTTGCCCTGATCTGGGGATCGTGGTAAATATGGAAAAGTCCATCATCTCGCATGCAATGGATGGAATATCTAGGGATATAAGTAGACTCTACAAAGGATAGAGTCTTTCCATCTGATGATCAGGTCACAAGACTCAGAAGAGTAGCTTGCCCTTTTCTATACCATTAGCAGCATTTAACCCAGGCCAATGGTCACAAGTGGAAAGAGCCTGCACTTCAGTCTTCTGGAACTTAAATCAACTCTCTTGATGCCAATGCTGGCTGTTGAGTGGGCACTGAACAACTCAGTCAAGCTGTCTGTGCGGTAGCCAGGAATGTGATTGCCGACACCCTAAGTCGACAAGGACAAGTGGTTGGACTACAGTTGTCTTTTCACTTTATGGGGCTCCCCAATGATCTACTTCTTTATGATGAAACTCAACAAGAAACATCTATTTTACTACTCACCAGTTCTGGACTAGGCAGTGGCATTAGTGGACGCATTTCAACATCCATGGGATGTAGACATCTTTGCTTTTCTGCAGTTTTACTTAATTCTAAGGGTGGGAAACAGGGGGCTGTCTACCTGAGGTTTGAATGTTTCTTCATCTCACTTACGGAAGTAACTAACAGTCCGGATAAGTTTCTTCTTTGACCTGTGAAAACACTGACTACTTGAAGTAGTCAGAAAACGCCAGACATCCTTCACAGCCAATATGTACGGAAATGTGTTTTCGTTAGGATCTGTGGTAGCAGCTCATCAGGTGTTGTAGCATACCGAACCATCACTTCTAAGGTAGTGGTTGCGATGTCAGTCCAAGATAAGAGGAAGAATATCTGGCCTTTTCTTCTCTTCTCCTTGTAAGCGCAGCGTTCAAACTTTTTTGTCGCTGGATCAGACCTTAATGTAGGTAAGCTAGCTTGCTGAGTTATGAGGGAGGATGGATAGTAAGATAAACACTTTATTTAGCCTTACATTGAAGACAACATATCCCTTAGGGATATAGGTTCCTTCATAACTGTTTGTCTACGACAAACTTAGCCCTATTACCTGAATTTCAGGTCATAGGAGGTAGATCTGAATTAACACATGCTCCTCCTAAGGATATGATATCCTCGGAATTATAAACTATCCAGTTTGGCTAAAGTGCTTCCTCACACCTCAGGATAAGTCTTTTGTTAATGGACGAGGATTTGCATCTGTGTTTTAAAGTAATTTCTATTTTCATAACTATACAAACCTGAGTCCTTTAAGTTATACTTCCCTCCTCATCCACATAGCAAGCACTAGGTGAAGGTCAAAGTGGGTACCCGGTGAACTGGCAGGGAGGGTGCAGGGCTGTTATAAGTTTTAACAGCTGAGTTCCAGCTTTGCTGAAATCATAGTCCTATTAAAGGACTCAGGTTTGTATAATTAAAAAAAAATACAAATTACTTTTAATTTTTTTTTTTTTTAATCATTCCATAATGTCTTTTTGGGATTAGGGTGCTGTGTGGTCTTCAAGAACTTTTCTGGTAAAGGTAAGAACAGAGAATCCAATATGATTTAATGTTAAAATGCCAAAGAAATATTCTTTCATACTCCAGGTTATTTCAACTTGGCATAGCAGTGTGTATAAGGAAGACCCACATGTCCAGGTTCTGTTGAACCCATCACAGCACCTCCAGTGCTGAAATTCATCTGACAACCTGTAACATGTCATCTTAGAGAGCTAATACTAATACTGGAGACAATTCTATTTGGGAGCTTAGTTTGCACCTAGTCAGCACTGCTTTCCAAGCTCCATTATAAGCGAGTGTCTGCATCTACTTTAAGCTGTGACAATTGATAAAACTTTGAATTAGTAATCCACCATACTTAGTAATAGTTTTACCATAAGAGATAAAAATCGCTTTCGGTGGTTTTTTTTTTCATTTTTCTTTACTGTGCATGATGCCAGTCATTCCTCACTTCCATAAGAATTGTTAGCCATATCTAAATTTTAATCCTCATTTTAGATTATAGGATAATGTAGACGAGAGAGTTTTTAAGGTTTCCAGTGTGTGATGTCATTATAGCTCCTGATTTTCATGATGTCATGGGAGTTTTAAAATGAAGTATTTCATCACCTTTTTACCTGTTTTGAGTTTAACCTGGTTTTACTTGGTTTGTTAGACTAGCCTAGTTTCAGACTCATTATTTTTGTGAAACTCCCCCGGTGTTCTTATTGCTTCTAATCCAAGCTGTGACAACATCAATCCCAAAATTGAATTTTGTTTTCTCTTTGCAAAATGCTTGCCACTCGGTGAACTCTATTGGTTGATGGCAACTAACTAGTCCATGATATGACATAAGGCCTTCTATTTTTCAATTTCTTTATTTTGCCCAGTGATTCAAACATAATTTCAGTGGTTTGGTTTGAATTAATAAATCATATAGGATTCTAATTTGTCCTTGCTTTGTGTAACATAAACATATCTAGCCAGCAGCGCGGTCTTGTGTATGGGGTAATGTTGCTCAGTCACATTCCCTATTCTTTTGTAGTTGACTGCTTTGATTACAAATGTAAATTACAGTAATACCCCTCTTTACATCCATTCAATAAATGTCGGTTCTGATTTTACATCACTGTCCATAAATATTAAATCATCATCTACGCCTATTTACACAAAGGGCCTTAGTTAGATTTCACTAGTCGTCTTTATCTTCTGTTTTTAATTCAATACTTCCCCATTAAATGCAAAAATAAAATTCACATTTAGTTGTATTAAATTCCCTCTCTGGCACTCGGCCAGTCAGGTTAGTGTGTTTATTAGAAAGCAACTTCTGGTGGACCATAGGGGAATGGTTTTAAGTACATTGAGTTTCAACTCTGGACCCGCACTCATCCAGTTACTGCTCGATGGAGCTGGATTAGAGGTTTGGGGAAGCTTATAGGTCTACATGATGACTCATCAGTAGTCAATCCCTGGCCCTCCCTTCGGTGAAAAGGGCCCTTGGGCACTGTGCATATATATAAGTGGTCATTGTCACTGTCCCTTGTGTCTTTCATTCATGAGTAGCCTTTAAAACTTTAAAAGATAAGAGCAGGATTATATTTGATTGATTATATAATTAAAATGATCTATCTATCTATTTCCTTCACTGGCTACCCACCACTTGTAAAGGGTGGGAGTCAGTAATGTTAGTATCAAGAGAGGTTCATTGAAATGAACAGAATTTTAATAAGAAAATTTTTTTTATTTCTATACTGTACTCGTGTGTTCATATACATGCCACCCTCCTCTTCACTAATTGAGACAGAAGAAGCTATCTGGCATGTGCAGCATGTTGTTGTTAAAGGCTGATTTCATTGCTTTATTAGAGGCATTATTATATGGGAAGGAAAGAAAATGGGAGTTTCTTTTATTTTAAGCAGTAATGTTGACATTATAAGCATAGAGACAAAAAAAATATGAAATCAGTTGAGCATAGAAATAAGAAATTTTATTATTAAAATTCTGTTTTAAACAACCTAGTTTCCAGCTTTGCTGATATCATACTCCTATCACAGAATTTAGGTTTATATACTGTAGGTAGGAAATATACAAATTATTTACTCTTGTCAGGCTGGAAGGAATGTAGAGGAAAGGTCCCCCTTTTTCCATTGTTTGATGTCGGCTACCCTCCAAAATTGGGGAAGTGCCTTGGTATATGTATGCATGTTCTTATACAAATTTGAGGTGTTTGCTTGGTTGTAGATGATTGCTCTTTATGGTAGATGAGTCTACACTAGTATTGCTCTGGTATTAGTCCTTGGAGACCAACCAACACATTAACCCGCAAAATGAGGTTTTGTAGAAGAAAAAAAAAAAAACATCTTTTTGGGTGTTGTGCGGCCTCCAAGTCTCCTGTAGGGAATGGGGCACCCGAGTCTTGCTCGAAATATGAAAAATGGTGGCTGGATGGAAGCAAGGTGTCCGTTAAGTATTGTCTCTTGTATTAGTATTGGTTCATGGGATGACTTTTTATCAATTGTCTGACAAATCTAATTGGAGGTTCTGTGATATGTTCAATAGAGCCTGAAACCGTGGATCTCCCTTATGCACACTGGAGTTTGTGCTTTGAACATTGAAGCACTATCCTTATAACAGGGTAAACATTGTTTCTTTGGTATTTTATGTCATATTAAATTCCCTGTTCTATCCTTGTAGAGGAAAGTCCTTTTGGAGACTGCACAGGACCTCCCCAAAAATAGATTTTCCTTTGTCAGAACCCTTTTTTTAAAAAGTTGAGTAAAAGTTAAATGAGTTTCGTTACTTTGTATGTAATAAGTTTGGGAATTTTATATGGAGATGCTGAGTGAATGTCTTTCACTATTATTTACCATTGCTTAATTTCTCTAAATTTAGGATACATGCAAACCTTATTGTTTGTGCTCACTTAGAACTAGGAACACTTTTCTTTCTTTTGACTCATTTGAATGAAAAAAAGTTCCTGAAATTGAAAATGTCATCCTAATTTGCCATTAAAATTATATTAGCTATTTATAGTTTACTGTATTCAATCTGTAAAAGATAAGGAAAATTTTTATGATATACTTACTAGGGTAAATGTAAAACAGTCTGAAAATGTTGAGAAAGGGTTTTGAATACTTTTAGCAACGTTATCCCAGAAAGTAATCTCGGAGAAGGTTACGAATACAGTATCTTTAATTTACTCTCCATTAGCATTTTTTTTGCCATTATTGCCTTTGTCAAAATCTTTGAAGGGTACTGTTCGTATTTACCCACCTGTTTGTTAGTGTCTTTCTTTGTGAGCAACTACACAAAAACTATTATACAAATTTTGACCAAACCTGGTAGCCCTAAGGATGAATCTGTCATATTTTGCATATACTACATTTAAGTTCAAGTACGCAGCAGTACTTTGAAAATAATCGCGATTTTTATAAATGGCAAATATTTTTTTAGTTAATTTTTTGTTTGTGAACAACACTATGCAAAACTACTGAACCAATTTCAACAAAACTTGATGGACATGTGGGGTATGACCCAAGGACAAATACATTGGATTTTGAAGAAAATACATTAAAGTTCATGTATGCTGTGGAGTTAAGACCAAAGTAAGACTGCTTGGCATGGCAAAAGCATACTCTCTTCTGAGTGCCCCTCTATTGTTGTACAGTATGCAGCTAAAGTCGTAATATTTGAATTCAATGATTTTCGTTAACTTTTTTAATGACTGACAACTTTTACATTATTCACTTTTCTAATGCGACAGTTCCAGCGACAAATCATTTTGAAACTTCTCTCAATAAAAGATTAAAGTTCAGTAATCATGGTTTTAAAGTATTATTGCTATATTTTTATCAAAATATCAGCTAGATAATTATTGAAAAATTAACACTAATCTCTAATGGTGGTAAAAATAAATATACCTAAATGCTTAAGGAATCTTACTTTTTATCTACCATAGTAATGTATTTATATTTAACGTAATGAATGTATAGGAGATTTAGTTATGGGCTGGTTCTAACCAAAAATGATTAACTGGCAGTATAACAGTAACACACTCCCGTCTACTTGTCTAGTCATCTTTCAAACATGATTGGAGGTACCCAACTGCGACCGGAAACTATAACTAGAATTAAGTGGTATTTCACCAGATTTTTGAAAAAAAAATACATGTAACCAATCGTCTTAACATCAACAAAACAATTGTGTATAGATGGCTAAACCAAGACAATGAAGAACGATTGAGACCCCCACTGCCCAACAGCAGAAGCAAACGAAGAGTTAACTAACTTTCTAACCAAACATTCATATTCATAATCATTTTCTATTCTCAATTGTAGACCAGCCACCATAAGCTAATGTTTATGACTTTGGGATTCCATGCATGGGAAAAATTATTTGTAATAGATTGGTTGATGTTATTCCCAGAAAGAAAAAACAACCTAGCTCACATACTAGATATTAATCAATATATCTCTCTCTCTCCTTCCTTCCTTCCTTTGTATTATAGATACCCTTCATAAGTTACAAGACTTGATGCAAATATATATTGTTGCTACCTGACACATAGCCCAGGCCCTAGTATGT
This sequence comes from Palaemon carinicauda, assembly GCF_036898095.1. Taxonomy (NCBI): domain Eukaryota; kingdom Metazoa; phylum Arthropoda; class Malacostraca; order Decapoda; family Palaemonidae; genus Palaemon; species Palaemon carinicauda. The sequence continues at coordinate 19,093,403 of NC_090769.1, forward strand.
TAGAAAGCCAATAGCATAGGCCAAGACTCCAAAGCCATACTATCACTATTATTATTGTTATTATTATTCAAGATACGATGTCATTGTCTTTCTGTAGAATCTGTAAATAATAGCTGTCGTTGAATATGTCTGCCCTGATTATATTCTTCCATTTGTAAAGTAAAAGTTAAAACAATAGTGTGGTAGAATTAATTGTTTCTAATATAAAGATAACGTACCACATCACTTATTTACTTATTTTTTCTCAAGCTGAAGAAACCCGTCTGGAGACTAGACCTAGGTAGTGTCGACTATAACCAAAGATATGACTTGAAATAATTTCACACGTTTCAAAATTGCAATCTTAACTAACATTTGTTTTATACACAAAACGACTTAAGTAAAATGAAGTAATAACTTTGAATTCATATCCCAAATGTATATATCGTTATTAAACTATAGGTCTCTGCTTAAATTTTTTCTCCATCTAGAACCCCTCTTTTCCCGTTTCCTTCTATAAAGAGAGAGAGTTCCAAGACTAGTCTCACAGAGTCACGATGACAGGGGTATTCGTGCTACGGTAACATTTGATTTTTGTTTTGAAATATTATTTTAGCATGAAATTTTTTTTTTTTACAATCTAATACTTTTCAATGATAAAATTCTACATAACAACTGACCAACATTAGCTTACACATATACGTTTACAAAGTAAAATGTAAGATTTAATAAGTGGTAACTTAAGAACAATGCTTGTCCAATGGAAAAAATAAAGTATCACCACTTTTGCTGCATACTCTACCTGTATTTGTTTTGTTTTGTGTGTCAATTACAAAGTAGAAGGTAAGCTTACTAATTTGCATTTGCAAATCCTTTATACGGATGATTTATTTTTTACTTTGTCAGGTGCTTGAAATGAAAGTCACCCAATCAGGCTATAATGAGATAAGTCCTACTTTAAAGTACTGTACCTTTATCATAACAGTAACACCCAATTTATTGTAGTTTACTTTATAATCCTTGGTTTCCCAATTGGAAAAAAATGCTGTATGGCTCAGACTTTTTGTGATGACCTTTTCATGAGAAAGCATCTTTACTGTATATTACTTTCCATTTTAATGAGATATGTTTCCTTGCTTATAGGCGCAGAGAGTGATCATGACACTGTGTTGCGAGATGCACAACGAGTCATAAGATCACGCCACCAAATATATCAGACGACTATTCAAGTGGAACGTTATGAGCCATTGCAAATGGATAGTTGCCAACAGTGTCAGCCTCTTTCCAAATGAGGATTTCTAGTATCTTTTTCTTTATATTTCATTATGAGAAGTGAAGACATCATTACAGAGCCAGCATATATGATGGGTTTCTTGAATTTTTTAAAATGATAACTGCAAATGGCAATATTCTGTGATTCCACTTAACCGAAGACAATCACTTTTCGTAGTCATCTATAGATTTGAAGTGTAAGTTTCCACTGGGTGATTTGAATCAGGACACAGCACTACACTTTTGGTTTCATGATATTAGTTTGCTTTCTGGAATACATCGCAAAATGGGTAAGTTTGAGTTTTACTTGTGAGTATGGGGTTATGTAAAAACTGTAAATTTTTCATGTTTTCATTACACGAGGATTCACATAATTTTAAGAGACTGGTGGTAAAAAAATAAGAATCTGTACAGATGGTGCTTTTATGGTAGACTTTCATTGTGGAAATTAGTGGCTAAGTCTTGAATTGTAGCATTTTGTCTCCTAACTGGCTATGAAAAGTAAAGCTGGATATTAGTCCCCTACCCATGATTGAAGAATGCCAGGTTCGGTAGGCTTTCAAAGGTTCTGTACAGTACGATTGTTAAGTTTTTAATAATTGGGAATTTTAATACCGTATGTGGTACTGTGTCATCAGCTCTTGATTTAATTTTAAGTTTATTGCATTAGTGCTAAAAGAAAGATCTGGATATATATTAAAGTGTTTTCATTTTACTTTATCCGGTGTGACCAGTTTTCTTCATTTTATATGAGCCATATGGCCTGATTTTTGGATATCACTAAGTAAATAAGTTTAATAATGTTCTGTAATAAGGGCATTTAATTCTATTTTAACTTACTGTTTATTGATAGAACTGAAACACGTAGATTATTATTGAGATTTTAATGTTATATGATGTTTATTTTAAAGGTAAATAATGATTACAGAATAATTAAACTCTTATTAGTGCTGTTTTAAATTCATGATAATAGTTAATTCTTGTATCTTATTACAGCAAATTGTTTTTTCTTAATCCTGAAGACAGTAAAAATTCTGTAAATCTTCAGTCAAATGCTCCACTAAGTAATCAGGATTATTCTCTGAACTGGTCCACCTTAACTCATCTACTACCTCGTTTTAGTTTGTTGTAGAAAGAGATTTTGTGTGGGTTTTAATTTTGGAAAATGATATACTGAATAAACCACACAAAAGTTTTATCCAAATAGGAGATAACGTGAGGATAAGTGAAGCTCTTATGTTAACAGGTGACTTTTAATCATATTAGTATCTAAAGGCTGTAAGCATTCATATGTCCATATAAGATTGGTTAGATATACATTAATTTTATGAAAAGTAAAGTCTAAAGAAAGTGCATTGACATCAGAGATTACATATACCTCCTAGTGTAGTATCACGACTTACTTTCCACTTCAGTTGAAAGTTAGGTCGTATGGCACATCTTAAACTTGCTGGTATCATCACCTGTTTAAAATCCAGCTATTGCCATAAAGGAGAAATGCACATATCTGCTGTACTTTTACGATGGTCAATGTTGGATTATTGTGCTGCAAGGAAAAAAGGAAACAATTGTTAAGTTTAGTACTAAGAATAAATAAAAAAAAAAAAAAATTAAATGAGGTTTACACATGTTTAGGAAATGAAGTTGCCCCTGAATTTTGCTGGTTTTGTTTCAAACAGTTTTGCTATGGTTATATTCGTCTTGGTGGCTTCTCATATTCGGAAGTCTTCTTACATATACAATTTTGTATATATAAATTTAGAATTTTTTATTATATTTGTATATACAGTACATGCAATAATATAAGCTGATCACTGATATAAATTTTTTTAAGCATTGTAAAGATTGTTAGTTTTATACATAATTTACATGAGTGAATGTTGTGAATGAAACTTGTTTTGAATGATAGACAAAGATGTAGTTTTTTTTTATATAAAAGATAGTATATGGAGTAAATTGTTGAATCTTTTCTTTAACCATTATTTCCTCTTAATAACACATTGTCAACTTAGCTAACAGGATGGGTTTTCTACGCTGTTATTGTGTTACAACTATACACCACTTTAGTCAAAGCTTTGGAGGAAAATTTTTCTGTAAGAAGAATGGTTCATGACAATTGACCATTATAAATTTCTCAAATTGGAAAAAAGGGAAATTTTCCTATACAGTATAGAGGATCCTATTTTAGTCAAAATAATGAGATGTTTAAAAATATTTAAAATCAGAAATTTTAAATTATACTCAAACATTATATTTCTTTTATTTTGTGTTTGTTTAATTGAAAGTCTGTAAAATAGAAGTTGGTAAGATTAAGAAACATATGGTGGAATGCACTTGCAAAAACTTTTATATTCTAGTAGTATGTAATGGAATTGTTAACAAAAATGGCTGATGTGAAACATTTGGAAGTTTTCTACAGATGAAAGGGTTCCTAAAGAATGGGGGACAATATCATCCATTGCACTGAGGATGGCTAAAAGTACTGTAATTTTCTGTTTCATACATCATTAACTTTAAACCTAACTCAACACTGCATTTTATTTGTGGTCATTAAAAGACATGAACAGCTTCCCATGTGGCTCTGTATAGGGATTTTCTGCCGCTTGTTGTTTAGATCATAGCATATCAGTCATGTGGCCTACTTAATAACGATACTTAAAACATCCTGTGGTAGAAATTTGTTGAATTCCCATGATTCCAGAATATCTTAAAATGAACATGTTTGACTAAAGCCCAAGTCCTAATAGTATTAAGATAGACATGGACTATTGTGTCATCTTGAAATGCAGTACAGCTCAATATAAATTTGTTACATTGCACATTTGCTCACATAGTGCTTCTAGATAATCCATTAGCAATTTGTAAGATATGATTTTTTTTTACTGAATTTATGTACAGTAATTTTTTTTTTTTCTAGAAAATTTTTAACTATACAGTATACATGTCATTTAATATTGAACTCAACATTGGGAATATATATCCTTTCGGAAATTTTTTCATGATCAATGTTCCTGGCTATGCAAGGACTTGAACATATCTTATTTTTATTTCTTTACTGATGGTTCTTAGTCCTACTCCTAAGAACTGTACAATATCATGAAAAATGGAATTCATTGAGAATACTTTTAAAATACCTTAATTTTTTATACTTGTATATTTTTATTTTTAAAGTTACTCTTAGAACAGCTGTTTGTTTTTATTTTTGGCCTCTTATAACTTTTGCTAAAAACAGGGCTTTATTGTTGTTTATTCAGTGCATTCATGATAAAAGAGCAAATGGATAGATTCATCAAAACTAACTATTGCCATTAATGTTACAAGAAATAATCCATCCCAGAAATTTGTGATTTCTAAATGATTAAAGGAATGCATTAGAACAATAAGGCTATGATTTATGCATCTTTGTATCAATTGCCCTTTTGAGGAATAGGGATTCAGTTTAGCTAGATACCTGCTTTTGTACAATTCCAAGATATTGGGTATTCATAAACTAGTAAAACAAGGAACAAATAAAGTTGGACTGTGAAAGGAGTGAAGCAGACATAAGGATAAGATGAGCTCCCTAACAATTAACTTTATACAGTATAGTGACTACAGGTATTTATAGCCCCCTGAGGTGTCGTATAATGGTGATAATTACATATGTACATTCAGCATCTTTAGTCAATAAGGTTGGCATTGGCATAAAATTGATAATACTGAATAGTAACAATAAAGAAAATAGTTGAAATTAGTGTGCTACATTGATTGGCTTTGGAAACTTAATTTTGCTAGTTAGTTGGCAGTTAGTGCATGGGCTGTGTGGAGGAAAATGTTGGGAGGCCATTCTTCTTTTTATGCTTGTGCATTGCTTGCTATATGTGCATTAATGTGCTCCCCTGCGGAAGCAGACATGAATGTGAAAGAGGGCGACCTACCTGAGAGTCGTACTGTTGGCGGGTTGTCTTACTAGAGATATGCAGGTTTTAGGCTGTTGATGATCCAATCCTCTTTTCCTGTGAATGTTGAGGAGGAAAGCTTACAGAGTTCAACAGATGACAAGGAACAGGCCCGTACATGGGGTCGTAAGAGGTGTCTTGCAAGTGTTGGTGGTCGTAAACTCAGAAGATATCCTCGAGACCACCATCACCTCCACCTTTGGCAGTCTTATTTATACAGACTTCACTGCCTCCGATCTAACTTCTGATGAATAAAGAACATAATTAGTAAAATTATCACCTATACATAGATATGCTATATATTTATGAAGACTGTTCTACACTAGTTCATGATGGCTTTACCAGAACTGAATTGCCAAATTATGTGCAAAGGTTAATTTGTTTTATAACTGGTATCTGAAGAAAGAATTTTGTACAACCTGAGACTGACCCTAAAAAAATGGTAAATGAAGGGCAATAATACTAACCAAAACAAAACCTATGATTTTTCAGAAGTTATTTTCTTAGCAATTATCACTTTACGCTACTAATGTTCTCTCCCTGTAACCGTGATTTTTTTTAATAATTCTAAACTTGAATTTGAACAACCTATTTTGTAACAAACTGTCCAAGTTATGATCAGTAAAGGGATATACAGTACAAAAGGTTCAAAATTATATGTAGAAATAAATGGTATTTTCCATTTGGGAGGTGTTTTTTTGTTATAGCATCGGTTTGCAGAGCTCATAAATACTGAATTGTTAAAAAAATCTTTTTAGTAAGACCAGCATGTTCATCGTTACAGTGATGAATTAAATATATTGTTAACTTTTCCACGAGGCAGATTCCACGAAAACAAGTTTATTACTATCAATACTACAAAGTAGTTTTTTCAGACCAAGTAAAATTTGTAATTTCTGTATAGATCTTAAGCTCTTACGATGACATTACTTGTAAAATAATTATCAGAAAATTTCTTTTAATTCAGATTTTGTATATGAAAGTACAAGAGTAATCTGATAAGTGAAAATAACGTAAGATATACAGTAAAAAAAAGTGAAGAATGAGTTACAGAAAATGCGTAAGTAGTCGCAGAAAAGTTCGAAAATTTATGACAATAAGAAACAAGACAAGAATGTTGAAAATTGATGACTGTACCGATATATCAACTTGTGAAATCAGTGCTATAAATATCCAGTTTTAAACATGCACAGTATAGGGAATATAAATTCTATGACGATGATGATTGGTTTTCGAAGTACTGTATTTTCAAATTTTACTAGTAAAACAGAATAAGAAAAAATCTGACAGGGAACATTTAAGACTATTCTAAAAAAAAATTGCATATGATGTATAATGATCTTGCCAAACATTACTGACACTCAAGTGAAAAGTCCAGTAGTACAGGAGGTCCTCAAATTACAAACTAAATATGTTCCAAGAAGCTTTTTATATGTTACATTTTGGCCTAGGGTAGGACTAACCTGACTAGTTACAAAAGTCAAATATTCTCTGTTCCTATGAAATAAATATCAGGGTATTGTAAATGTTGTTTTGCTTACTGGATTAAATGATACAATAGTTTTGTTACTGTATTTCTATTTAGTACATTATACAAACTATTGATACAATATCTGAGATTTATGATTTAAATTGGATTTGTGTTTGTATCTATGAATGTTTGTAAGTAATTTCTACTTTATGGATTGCTTAAACATTTATACTCTCATTCGAGTTGGGTTAAACTATCAAATGATGTGCCAATTGTAATTCAAGAGAAAGGAAAGTCATCGCCCTTGTACCACATCAGTATTGTACTCTTATAACCAATACACCAGCCTTTATGACATGTTTCCTTGAATTATTTTTGTTCTTAGAAACACTATAAGGTTGCAAGTAGAGTAATCAAAGCTATTTAGTTTAGTTGTGCCGAGTTAGTTCCAGGTAACACTTGAGTAATCCGTCTGAATACATGGAATGTCATTGAAGAAAAACTAAGACTAAAGAATCCATTTCTTAGATTTCATTGAAGTTGTTACTTTTTGCATGTCAATTCAATAACTGGTCTTTTTGAGTGCATATTATGCTTTTCGACATATTCCAATACTGATTTGTACTATTTTAAGAACTCTGAAGTTTTCAGAGAACTACGGGCGTGATTAGCTTATATGGAGATGAATAGAAGAAATTCACACACAACGCAAAATATGGTTAAAAAACTGCGTGCTATATAAGGAGTGACGTCACTGGCGTGGGATTGTTGGTACTGTAGTAGTGGGAGGTGGAACGGCACCTCGCTGTTCGGGGATTTTGACAGGAGATATCTAAATGGTGCGAGGCCTCTGGTTGTGATTTATCACGCTCCAGTATTATATATCGACACCTTTTATAGGTGAGCGAGCTGGGTTCAACCTGGCATCCCTATGCAATTTTTTCTCTGGTAATATATAACAGTTATATACCTTAGAAATGGTGCTAAAGGAGCATTTCACTGGGCGACACGGGTCTCTCACCCAGTAATAGATTTTTCCTTCGTCAAAATCCCTTAAGTTAGTTTAATGGTTAAGTATTCAGGGAAAAATTAAAATTGAGTATTTAAATGCAATGAAAATAGATGAACTATACCTCCGTTTCTGCTTTCTTTTTTCCATCTTGTTGTCCAACCCCTTTTAAAATTTTGTCCTAGTTGCACCTGTGCACCGAATGTACTTCCATCCTCTAATAATGCAAATTCATAATCCATCCAATCTGGGAATTTAAAGTTTGTGATTAGTTTCTTTCTCTGAGACTATGATTAAAAAAAAAAAAAAACATATTTACTACGGCTTTGGTTTTAGTAGATACTTTGCATTAGAATATGTAACCAAATTTATAATTTCAATACAGAGTATATTAATATACTGTACTCACTTGAAAAGAGTATATTTAATCAACTTGTTATATTCTTGTTTTCTAAATTTTGAAGTTTAGATACTGTATACTGATGTAGATGTATTGCGTATTGTTATGATAGTCAAATTTCACATATGAATACACTCACACAACACACACTAAATATATTTTTTTTCAATTTAGACTGTTGTAAAATACAGTGATACCTCGGTACTCGACCATAATCCGTTCGAGATCCGTGTTCGACCTCCGATTTGTTCGAGTACCGAATTTTTTTTCCCCATAAGAAATAATGGTATATATTCTATTCCGTTCCCAAGCACTCGAACAGGCCCAAAATATTAATAAAACGTGTACCTAAACAACAATAATTATCTAAATGTGTATGAAATTGGTCAGAAAATCCTATAAAACAATTTTAAACCATTTACTGTACTAAAATAAAACAATTTTAAACCATTTTCTGTACTGTAGTGAACATACCTTTGAGCAGCGGTTCGATGGCATACAGGGATGGATGTGGAGAGGATGGAAGGGGGAGGTTACTGCTTGGAAGGAGAGTCCCCTTCCATGATGTGGCGGGGTAGTTCTCCTTCAGGAGTTGTTTCTCTCTCCAATGAAAGGGTGGGCAGATCTATTTCAGGGGTTTCTTCTCTTCTTTGTCTCTTCTTTGGAGGAGAAACAGGCTTTGATGTAGCAGCTTTCTTTTCTTTTGTGAAAAACTGGTCTATTGTTAATTGTTTCTTCCTCCTCTGCAGTATTCTTCGAAAATGATACATGACACTATCATTAAACATATGCACTGCCCGGTTTGCTACTGCAATTTCTGGGTGGTATTTTTCAGCAAAAGCCTGCACATCTGCCCACTTGGAACAAATTTCATTGATGAGAGAACTTGGAACATCCTCCCTTACCTCATCCTCTTCTGAAGATTCCTGCTCCACAATCAGATCCTGCTGCTGTTGTTGTTGCAGGTGCAACAATTCCTCCACAGTCAACTCGGTAGAATGGCTTTCTACAAGCTCATCAATATCATCCTTGTCGACCTCAAGCCCCAAACTCCTGCCCATGACAACAATTTCCTCAACGACATCAGTGTCATCAGAAATTACAGGGGTAGCAGTGCTTGGACCCGCCTCTGGTTGGAAACCTTCAAACTCCCTCTCTGTGACACATGATGGCCACAGCTTACGCCAGGCAGAGTTCAATGTCCTATAGGTCACACCTCGCCAAGCTTGGTCAATCATGTTAACAGAGTTGAGGATGCTGAAGTGTTCCTTCCAGAATTCCTTTAGGGTCAACTTCGTGTCACTGGTCACTTCAAAACACTTTCTGAAAAGGACCTTGGTATAGAGTTTTTTGAAGTTTGAAATGACCTGTTGGTCCATGGGCTGGAGTATGGGAGTAGTATTGGGGGGCAAGAATTTGATTTTGATAAAGCTGTATTCTTCTTTCAAGTCATCCTCGAGACCTGGAGGATGTGCAGGAGCATTGTCCATAACCAGAAGACATTTCATTGGCAAGCTCTTTTCAATGAGGTAAGCCTTAACCTGGGGGGCAAACACTTCGTTTATCCACTCAGTAAAGAATTGTCTTGTGACCCAAGATTTAGTGTTCGAGCGCCACATAACTGGTAGTGCACTTTTACAAATATTATTTCGTTTGAACACCCGGGGGTTGTCCGAGTGGTACACTAACAAGGGTTTGATCTTGCAATCGCCACTTGCATTTGCACACAGCAACAATGTTAGCCTATCTTTCATTGGCTTGTGACCTGGCATCTTCGTCTCGTCCTTGGTAATGTACGTATTGGCTGGCATTTTCTTCCAAAATAACCCAGTCTCATCACAATTAAAGACTTGTTGTGCGATCAAATTTTGTTCATTTATGTACCGATCGAATTCCCCCACGTATTTATCGGCTGCAATTTGATCCGAACTAGCTGCCTCCCCATGCCTAGTAACACGATGAATACCTGTTCTATTACGAAACTTTTCAAACCAACCCCTGCTCGCTTTAAATGTAAATGAATCACTTTCACTGGTACTCGGACTTTTCTTCACTAATTCTTCATAGATATGCAACGCTTTTTCACAAATGAACGCTTCACTAACACTTTCCCCGGCCAACTGTTTTTCTTTAATAAATATTAAAAGCAACTTTTCCATCTCCTCAATCACTTGTGGCCTTTGCTTAGTTACCGCCGTAACTCCCGTTGCAACATTCGCCTTCTTAATCATTTCTTTATGCTTTAAAAACGTAGAAATGGTCGACTTCGCCATTCCGTATTCTACCGCTAAATCGGACACTCGTACACCATTCTCATATTTCGCTATAATTTCCTTCTTCAACTCGATCGTTGTTCGCACTGTTTTCCTCTTCTCCTTCCCCTTAACACTCATTACTTTCTTGGGACTCATTATGAAAGCTAAAAAAGCAATTAAAAGCACTGAAAATCACTAAATCACAACGAATGCTGATCGCGCGTTGTCTGAGTGACGCTCTCGAGAGAACTGAAGCTTCCCGAACAAGCGAGAGTGGCCGAGATGGCGCGATCATCACAAAGCCCATGCGGTCGTCACGTGTTCGGCTGGTCGAGTACCGAATTTTTGGTCGAGCACCGCAGCAAAAATTTCTCGAAAATTTTGGTCGAACTCCGAATTGTTCGAGTATAGAGTCGTTCGACTACCGAGGTATCACTGTACTGTATTATGTACTGATTTGTTATTTACGAGAGATTTGATAACTCACTGCTTTAAACTGTTAAAAAAGGACAGAATTAACGAAGAATTCTCCTGCCAGCTAATTTCTCAAGGTTTTTGCTTGATGCTCTTGTCACATTCCTTTTAAAATATCTAGAAAGTAGTTTTAAGATTTCATCAGCTGTGATATGTCTTGAGTTAGTGTTTTTAAATGCTGTATAATGTACAGTATGTAATTTTTTCTACTTTCATTTGTGTTCTACCAATCATCCATATACTGTAATAAAAACTCAGGACTACTGTGAAAGAAAATAAAACTAAATTGTGAGTTATGGTGTGTTTATGCAATTGAAAGGGAGTCTTAGATTAAACTGCCAATAGAAGCCCTTTGAAGTTAAAAATTTTTTAAGTGCTATTCACCTTCTATGTTTATTACAAGAATAATGAATAAAAGTAAAATAAATCAGACATAAAGTAAACTATGTACTGCTTGTTGAGCATAGTTCACTGTTAACAAGTTCTCTACACTAATGTTTGCTAAAAATAGCAAGGTAACTTGAGTTTGATTAAGCTGAAAACTAATAAAAAAAACTTGAAATCATTTATGAAAACTTAATCTTGAGTAGTGTATTGTATTAAAGCTAGAAGTACCTGTTGGAAGAATATTGAGAGACTTCTCTTGTATTTAGATTAAAAAGTTTTTTCGTTTTGATCTGTAGTGCAGAGTAGGGTCATTTTGACTCCTTGGATAAATTCATAATGAAGGGAGGGAACACTATACGGCAAGGGCAAATTTATTTGTTAAAGTGTTCTTCTGGAAAAGTGCATTGAGTGTACTGTAGTTCTATGTACCTAAATTTAATTTCCTGCTGATGTAAATGACTGAATCAATTTAGTAGTTACAAAGATTATTTAATTGGATATCAAATCCTATTTTGTAAGAAATTTGGTTATCTTCCAAAAAACTTAGCCAAACAATGAACTTTTCATTTTAGGTTGTGATAAATCTTATTGATCTCTACTTTTGGATTGGTCTTGGATAGGGGGGCATCAGACATGGCTCATTACAGAATATGTTTTTGATTGAACGCCTGCAATTTTGAGTGTTTTGTGATCATACAGGAATTCCTGAATACTAGAAGTGTTCTGTTAGAATTACATAATATATGACAGGATTTTGGATTTTAAGCTCTCAATAAAGGTATTTGTTTCACACAAAATAACATGGATGGTATCTTGAACTGCACTCTTCAGTGTATGGTTAACCACTTTGGCAGTTGTAATGTTATTGTACTCTGTGGTTGCTTTGTTCCTTTTTTAACCGAACTGCACCATTGCGATTGTCCAAAATATCTCACAACCTCCAGATAACAACCACTAGCATTGAGAACAAATGTTTCAGGAAGTGTTATTATGGAGGGGAAAACATTAAGAGTCTCGAAGTGGTATAAGAAAAAACAAGATCACAGAATGTTTCAGAACAGTAGTGACTATTTTAGAATACAGTCCTTGCCCTATGATTGTGTGATCATGTAGTCTAAATTTTCTATGCTTACTGACTTGCATGGGAGCAAGTGATTTTGAACACAGCTAGATTATTCCTAGCTAAAAAGTAGGTAGTATTTTTGCAAGTCATGACATCATTTACAGGTGCATATCTCGATGCATCCAGCCTTCAGTTGCCTAACATAATGTTAATGAACTCTAGTTTGTCTGCTAGTACAACCAACTCTCTCCATACCGGCTGCTTTATTTTACAAACTTGAAGTTTGGGTAGACTTATCCCAAACTGTCTTACTGGTTGTTGCTCTTCCTAACACTATCCTCAGTATATGGAGTGAAATCTCTTCTTTCCATTACATGGTACCAGGACTAATTTGAATCTGAAAGGATACACCATTTGAACATGAAATTTAAAACATACACATCAAAGTTAGTGTTTTAAATTTATGGCATTTCCTAGCATAAAGGTCATCATTCTAGATAGAGCTTTTGCTTACTGTCTCGGCAGATGGGTAGTCATTTATGACTAGGTAGTGAGCAGGGAAACCAACTGCGCAGAGGACTTCTCACTGTGATGCTTTTCAAGCAGCATCAAATTATACCTCTATCTAATATTGTAGTATGAATTAATAGTTACAGTAATCTTGGGAATCTTCCAACAGCATAAAACCTGAAGATAATGACATGTAAGGCAAAGGTTTATTTGTTGGCAAACACTAGAATTACTATTCTTATTTTAGAGATCCACTATGATGATGGCTCCTACTGTGATAAGCTTTCAATAGTTTCTTCAACATTTTTTTTTAAACTTCAGTTATTGAGGATTATACATCATGTATTTCCCAAACTCTGTACTACAGTACTTTTTGTTTTTACTAAATAAGTTTATTATTTCATATTATCACTTAATGCTAAATAACAAAAGCATAAATACTTAATGTGTTACAAGCGTTGTTTATAAGTTGAAGAATTTATGTAAAATTGTCTACTTTGTTATGATTTGACCATATTTGTTTATATTTTTTGAAGGGCCACTGAAATATATGCTTGTTGATATTTCTAGTTATTAGTATTTTATGATAAAATAACTCATAGATAGTCTCTCTGTAAAATGGAGTAAAGAAGATTAGCTTAACTTTGTCTTTCTGAAAGAAAACATAGAAGCACCAGAAATCACTCCATTTTCCACGGGAACTGATCTGGTATCTGTGATGCCCCAGCATTCTCTTGCTGGTGGTAATAGTACATTCTGTACGTATATTGTAATACTAGAAAGTGATAACTTTGATAGAAATAAAAAAAGAACTATTTATATACAGAATTCGTTAGTTTCACTAAATAATCCTAATATGTAGGGATGAAAATTACTTGTAAATATTTTTATTTTCTTTTAAGACTTTTATATTGATATTTTTCCATGATGGTGTCTTTTGGAAAGGTCGCTAATATTTGTACTATACATAAAAAAAGACATTTGGCATTGGCAAATACAAATACAGTTCCAAAAATTCATCTTTATTGAGAGGTTAAACATATTCCTCAATTCCCCATTACAAACACACCTTTTTTTATTGAATTACCACATGTTTATAAGTAGAGTTAATCATAGCCAAGTCTCAGCCAGAAAATTATTTTGAGGCTCAAAAGTACTCTCCTCAACTATACAGCAACATTCAACTCATCATGGGTATGAAATTCTGAGAAAGGAGAGCCAGTTTGGTTTTATGACTTTCAATAGTAACATTTGCCACAGACAATATTTTAAGTCTTGGCAAGTACAGTACCTCTATGTAATCAATATCTAGAGGAGTACTCCTTACAGTGTGTTGTGCATGGTACACTGTAGACAAAAGTAAAAGTTTATTATCAAGTAACCATTTTGCCCTGGGTTTTTTATCAAATATCTTTCACATTGCTGGGCCTTGGTATACTTTAGGCATTACTATAAGGCCTTTACAGTGTCCCTCTGGTCCCTAGCTGCACTCGCATTTCAGTTTTCTACTTTACATCCATTCATGGGTCCTTTCTTCCTTTTCAGTCCCTTCTAATTTTTACTTAATAGTGCAAGTGCAGAGATTTTCCCTATTGCATCTCTATGGTGAATCCAGGGCTGGGAAGTCGGAGTCGGAGTCGGAGTCAAGGCCCCTCCCCATACCATACCATACCATACTGACAAAGATGGTGAGGTCATGGGCATCACTGGGAACTGTCGGGTATCAATGGGTTTTGAAGTCCCAACCTATGGAATGTACAAACATTCTGGTTAACGTTCTACTATTCTCAGATCAGTTAGAGCCTGTTATGAATCCGCTGGTCTTTTGATAAGAATTTTATCCTAAGTGTAATACAAACCATCAACCTTTAATATGAGTATAACATCGACAAAGCTGAAATGGCTGTTAAGACTTTTAATAAGGTAGACATAGTTGGTTGACGGGTGGTGGGTAAGCCCTGCCCCCTGACATGTAGAGCAACCCTCACTTTGACTTTGGCTGCGACCGAGTACACACATACACTGCTGTGCACGTGTCTGATGAGGCTCATGGTGACAAACTTGTTTCTGTTGATGATCCCTCTGTGAAGACGATGTCTACAGTGGTGAAATCCTTTATCACTTAGAAGAAGAAAACAGGTGTGAAGTGTCCCGGCCCCCTCACCTGCCTCTTCCCCTGCTGAGTCTTCAACTACTGCTTCGGAGGTATTGCCACGCACACAATTACTGCCTTTTGCCCCAAGGAAGAAAACGATTTGGTCACCAAGGTATAGGACGACTGGTCATTCAGTCTATTGAGACATCTAATGATTCCTCTGCATGGTTTTGTGGGGGCAGTAGTATAACTCTACAGTGAGCCCCGAATTTCAAGAAGGAAACTCGGTACCAGGCTCCAGAGCTCATGTGCAAGGTTCCCAGTTTGCCCCAAAATGCTGTTATACAGGATTCCAGCTCCTCTTCTGCCTCAGGATGCTTTAGTGGCTGACAACCCGATGAAAAAAGCTATAAAAAAGAAAGAAGAGTCAAATGACCCATCCGTTCGTCTGGAATTGCCTGATTAGCGGAAGGAGAAGTGTCCCCAAGCTCTTTCTCCTCGTCAGAAGCGATCACAAAACCTTCGATCCAATTGGTCTGGATACCCAGGAGCATGATCATCACGATCTCGTTCACCATGAGTAAGAGATCCTGTGCTTCTACTTCCGATTCTCCATGAGAGAGGAAGTAGCTGAAGGCTCGGTCTTGCTCAACATAAGACAGGAAAGTTCACCTTTCCAAGTCATCCTTGGAGCGGCGATCACGTACACCCCAGTAGCAACATGAGTCATGTAAGTATGTCTCTACAGCAAGATCTTGATCCCCACAGTCATGGTCAGCCCAATCAGGGGATAAACTTGCTTTACCTTAACGGTCATGAGCATGCTCAAGCAAGCGACCACCTTGGTCTCACTCCCCACGTTCTAGGAAACATAGAAAGGAAATGGTAGTGTCTACCTCCTGATCTTCATTGGCAAAAAACAGTACTGTAATGGCTTGTCTTCCCGACAATGCTTCTCTCCTTTTAAGAAGTTTCAGTCCTGTGGAAAACAGACTCCTTTGGAGAAGATATCCAGCCTTAAGACTCCTTGGGCCAAGGCATCCAAATGGAAGAGGAAAGTTTCATCTCCTGATGCTTTACGGTTGGATGCAGTGCAATCTAAGAAATCTTCCAAAAAAGAATGTTCCACTCCTTGTAATCCTTCTTCAGGTTCAGATTGGGGTGCTCCTGACTCCCGATCTGAGCTTAAGGTTGTCAGTTCAAGCGGACACCTGCTTTCAAGGATGACAAAGCCATAAAAAGTTCGGCTACAGAAAGATCACCCTTCGAGAGGGTTGATCACTCATTATAAGTGTTTGCAGAGAGTGGCTTCATCAAGGGGACAAGTAACACTTTGGTTCCTTGGTCTGAGGATTACCAGCCCGGTTCGTGATTCATCGGTCTTACGTCGGCTGGTGGAGTTACCTTCTGCCCGAACGAAACCCTTCGCTTAGAGGAGGATCTATTGGGATTTACCTGACTCGACCTCTCCAGAGCAAGGTCCCCTGCCAGCCAAGACAGACAACCCATGATGGAGTTGACCTTTCTCAAGGTTTTGGCACATCAGGGTCCTCTGTCACCTGAGACGGACAACCCTGATATAAGTCGACCTTCCTCAAGGTTTTGGGACTAATTCCGGAGCTTGATGAGCTCAGTGAGGTGTCATGTGAACCCATAGAAGGAGGTTTCATATCAAGTGACCTACACTATGGCATTCCTCAAGGTTCCTGTCCAAACCTCAAACTACCTTGGTCTAGATTAGCAAGGGCAGCTCTAAACAAGGTAGATCCAAAGATCAAAGAATTCTTTGCAGTCTTGTCAGTCTGGCAAGGTTCTTCCACTAGCGCTTTCTAAACAGCAATCAAAGAGATGTCAAAGGGGTCGTCGGTGAAGCTGAAATATGAGGGCAAGTCTTTTTCGGCTTCTGAGTCCACAGCAATGGAACTGGTAGCACACTTTGCAATGTCCAACCTTCCTCAGATGACCTGAAGTTAGGAAGTTCATTGACCGCATTCTCTCCTAAGCTAAGGCAGTCGCCTTCTTAGTGATCAAGTCGGCCAATCAGTGGGCTAACTGGGTCCTCAAACAGAGAGATACAATAGCAGGTTACTTTTCAACTGTATGGGACAGACATCTCACCTTTCACCATGGAACTCATTGGTACTGGATGCGACATCCCTGTTCCCACAACAGGACGTTGAGGCAAAAGTCAAGAAATAGAGGAAGGTAAACCATGACTACCTCATCCAATAGGTGGTGCCTTACAGGAGCAAAGGGTACCTTAAGCCCATGATACCTGGGACTTCTTTGTCTTTTGCCTCGAGAAAGCAGTTAAGAAGCAGATGACCACACCAAAATCTAGGCCCACTTTAGCCCCTTCCTCGAATCTTTCCCCCTTTCAGCCTCTCTCTGATCAGGCCAAGAAAGGATGTAAGGGAAATGAATTAGGAAGGCAACGCCGAAAAGTGCATTCCTCTTCTCCAGCTACCTCGAGTGGAGGCAATGCCTGTCGGATCATTTGGCAATGTGACAGCAACAAGGAGCAGGAGTGTAGAGGTTCTCCAGACAGGATACTGCATCCCATTAATCAGCTCTCTCCATCCACTTACTCAAGTTCTAATGATGTTCCAGATGTATCATTTGGGAGAACCGAAGTCTCTGGCACTCGTGAAGGAGGTTTCGGCAATGTTGGACAAGAACGTTCTAGAAGTTGCCTAAGAGTGGTCTCCAGGGTTCTACAGTTGACCGTTCATGGTGAAGTCAACAGGACAGGGACCGATGATCAACACCTCTCTCTCCTTTGAACAAGTTTGTCCTTTCAGACAAACTCTGTTCAAGATCTAGATAGCAAGCACAGTTTGAGACATCCTCAGGAGAGGGGACTTTACTTTCTAATGAACTGAAGGACCCTGATTTTCAGATATTCATCAATCGAGCAGGAAGTACGTACCTCCTTTTCGTCCTTGATGGAGTGAAGCATCGGTTCAAAGTCCTGTGCTTTCGGACTATCTACTGTTAGACTACAGCATAGAGTCGTTTTATGGGTATAAATGTGGTCATCGCATATTTTCGCTCTCCGGCTAAAATTATAGAAGATATATGAGTTTTTATTGAAAAATGATATTTTAATTATAAAATAAATTTTTGAATATACTTACCCGGTGAATATATAATATCTGAGCCTCCGGCGGCTCGACAGAAAAAACCCAAAAACTCGCGTGCGATCGCTATGAAGGTTGCGGGTGTGCCCACTAGCGCCAACTATCGGCCAGATACCGCATATACATGTAAACAGACCCAATTCTTCTCATCCCGCTGGGTCTCTATCGGGGAGGAAGGGGGGGGCCTTTAATTTATATATTCACTGGGTAAGTATATTCAAAAATTTATTTTATAATTAAAATATCATTTTTAAATATTTAACTTAGCCGGTGAATATATAATAGCTGATTCACACCCATGGTGGTGGGTAGAGACCAGAGTTAATTAAGTTTACAGCGTATATGCTTAGAGTTTTTGACAGTTATATCATAACAAAACACAAATATATATAGGTACCTGGTAAGGAAGTTGACTTAGACGATTACTCTGCCTTGTTAGTCTGTCTTCCTCACGAAGCCCAGCGATCCTCTTAGGATGCTGAAAGACTCCCAGGAGCTGAAGTATCAAGGGCTGCAACCCATACAACAGGACCTCATCAAACCCCTAATCTGGGCGCTCTCAAGAAATGACATTCGACCACCCGCCAAATCAAAAAAGGATGCGAAAGGCTTCTTAGCCTTCCGTACAACCCAATTAAAAAACATTTCAAGAGCAGATTAAAAGGATATTGGAATTAAGGGAATGTAGTGGTAGAACCCTTACCCACTACTGCACTCGCTGTAACGAATGGACCCAGTGTGTAGCAGTCCTCGTAAAGAGTCTGGACATCTTTTAAGTAAAATGACGCGAATACCGACTTGCTTCTCCAAACGGTCGCGTCCATAATACTTTGCAGAGATCTATTTTGCTTAAAGGCCACGGAAGTTGCTATAGCTCTTACTTCGTGCGTCTTAACCTTAAGCAAGCATCGGTATTTTTCATTCAAGTGAGAATGAGCCTCTCGTATTAAAAATCTGATAAAATATGACAAAGCATTCTTTGACATAGGCAATGATGGTTTCTTAACTGAGCACCATAATGCCTCAGATCCACCTCGTAAGGAATTAGTACGAGCTAAGTAGAACTTAAGAGCTGTAACTGGACACAGCACTCTTTCAAGTTCGTTGCCTACGATCTCTGACAGGCAAGGTATATCAAAAGACTTAGGCCAAGGACGAGAAGGCAGTTCATTTTTTGGCCAGGAAACCAAGTTGAAGTGAACATGTGGCTTTTTCTGTAGAAAAGCCGATGTTCTTACTGAATGAATGATTTAAAGTTTTTAGGCATCCTGACATCTAAGGTCATTGACGCCGGTAACATTTAATTTATGTATACAAAAATAAAAAATGAAACAAAATAAAAAATTAAAGAGAATTCAATTAATATCATAAAAAATTGAATGTCATAAAAGTTGAATATTTTTCAGAAGACCTGCTTCTGAAATAAATCTAAAAATGCCACTTGCATGGTAGGACACATCATTTCCAAGAATCTTGGCAAGGATGAACCTGCCACCCTCACCTCGAGCCTCAAACAAATATCTATTCCTCAAGTTGTTATAATTGGGGCATTCGGTCAACAAATGCCTTACTGTTAGAGGTACCAAACAGTCATCACAATACGGTTGGTGTTGGCCCTTCAGCAGAAACTCATGTGTCAACCGAGTGTGACCAATACGGAGACGACAAAGAGAAGTCTCCCATTTTCGGGGCATCATATTATACCTCCAAGGAGATATGTCATTTGTTACTTCCCTCATTTTATTGCCATCTTGACTATCCCATTGCTGTTGCCATTTATTGCAAACCAATTTCTTGATGTCAGGTATGAAATCATTACAGGGAATGGGATACCTTCTTGGCAGCAACTCGGATGCAGCCTCCTTAGCCAGTGAATCTGCCTTCTCATTCCCAGACACACCTACATGTGCTGGAACCCAACAAAATTGAACTGTTATACCTCTCCGTCCAATAAGGAAAAGCCATTCTAAAATCTTTAAAACTAGAGGGTTATTAGAATTAAAAACTTCCATAGCTTGAAGGACACTCCTTGCATCACTAAAAATTGTAAAATTACCCTCCTTCTCCAACGCTATTTTCTCAATAGCGGTTAATATGCCATACAGTTCGGCAGTAAATATGGAAGCGGTCAGAGGAAGTGCACCTCTACAATTAAAACCATTACTATGTACTCCAAATCCAACGCCAGCATCAGATTTGGAGCCATCAGTATAGATAAAAGTTGATCCTCTATGTTCTTTAACATGTTCATTAAAAAGAGACCTGGCTTCTAGGTCTGACATATTCTTCTTATCTCCAATAAAATATTTACAAAAAGATATCTCTGGTAACTTCCATGGAGGTGTTGATGATACCTTGAATGGAAGTACCTTATTTCTAATTATATCCAGACTATTTAATAATCGTTTCACCCGAAAGCCATAAGGTTGAGGAGATTTTGGGTGCAACTCAAAGTATGATGCGTGTCTTACAAGGCTTGCAGTCTGAAAGGCTAGAGAGCTAGGGAGTCTTTGCAATCTAAACCAATACCGAAGAATGGAAGACATTCGGTAAAGGTCTAGAGGTAACTCTCCAGCATCAACAAGGAGACTTGGGATAGGCGAGGTTTTAAAAGCTCCAGTAGATAATCTAATACCTGCATGATGTATCGAGTCTAATATTTTTAACCGGCTTGGGGTGGCTGAGGAATATACCTCACAACCATAACTAATTTTGGAAAAAATCAAGGCCTTGTATAATTTTAAAATAGTATTGCGGTCTGCCCCCCATGATGTATGGGCCAATACTTTTAAGATATTCAGAGCTTCAACACATTTAGCTTTTAGCGCTTTTAGGTGAGAAACCCATGTAAGTCTACAGTCAAATATCAAACCTAAAAATTTGGTTTCCGATACACATGGTATCCGTTGACCTTTAATGTATATATCCGGGTCTGGATGTACTCCCCGGATACGACAAAAATGGACAATGGTAGTTTTACTTGTCGAGAACTTAAATCCATTCATGTCAGCCCACTGGATAATTTTATCAATAGAGAGTTGGATTTTTCTCTCAACCATTGCCATTCTAGTGCCAGCAAATGATATTGAGAGATCATCCACAAATAATGTTGAGAGAACATCCTGGGGAATGGCTGAGGATATCCCATTAATTGCTAGTGCAAAAAGGGTTACACTCAGCACACTACCCTGAGGAACTCCTTCTTCCTGGCACTTACTCTCTGATAGAGTTTCCCCCACTCTCACTTGAAAAACTCTACGTGAAAGAAATGCCTGAATAAATAGTGGCAGCTCTCCTCTCAATCCCAATTCATGAATGGTTTTAAGAATACCATATCTCCATGTGGTATCATATGCCTTTTCAAGGTCAAAAAATACTGTAACATGGTGCTGTTTGGAAGCAAAGGCTTCACAAATAGAAGACTCAAGTCGTATCAACACATCAGTCGTTGAGTGCATTTTTCGGAATCCACATTGAATCGGTGATAAAATTGATTGATTGATTGATTGAAAGTTTTCTGGCATCCTGACATCTAAGGTCATTGACGCCGATACCATTTACTGTATATGAAAATTAAAAGAGAATTCGATTAAAACCATAAAAATTAATAAGTCATTAAAATAGTTAAATAGTTTTCAGAAGACCTGCTTCTGAAATAAATCTAAAAATTCCGCTCGCATAGTAAGACACATCATGTCCAAGAATCTTGGCAAGGATAAACCTGCCATCCTCACCTCGAGCCTCAAACAGATATCTATTTCTTAAGTTTGTAAAATTAGGGCATTCGGTCAACAAATGCCTCACTGTTAAAGGTACTAAGCAGTCCTCGCAATATGGTTGGTGTTGGCCCTTCAGCAGAAACTCGTGTGTCAACCGTGTGTGACCAATACGGAGACGACAAAGAGTCGTCTCCCATTTTCGGGGAATCATGTTATACCTCCAAGGTGATATGATATTTGTTACTTCCCTCATTTTATTGCCGTCTTGACTGTCCCAGTGCTGTTGCCATTTATCACAAACCAATTTCTTGATGTAAGGTAGGAGATCGTTACATGGAATGGGATACCTCCTTGGTAGCAACTCGGATGCCGCATTCTTCGCCAGTAAATCTGCCTTCTCATTCCCAGACACACCTACATGTGCTGGAACCCAACAAAATCGAACAGTTATACCTTTCCGTCCAATAATAAAAAGCCATTCTAAAATCTTTAAAACTAGAGGGTTACTAGAATTAAAAACTTCTAAAGCTTGAAGAACACTCCTTGCATCACTAAAAATTGTAAAATTACCCTCCTTTTCCAAAGCTATTTTCTCAATAGCGGTTAATATGCCATACAGTTCGGCAGTAAATATGGAAGCTGTTAGAGGAAGTGCACCTCTACAATTAAAATCATTACTATGTACTCCAAATCCAACGCCAGCATCAGATTTGGAGCCATCAGTATATATAAAAGTCGATCCCCTATGTTCTTCGACATGTTCCATAAAAAGAGACCTGGATTCTAAGTCAGTCATATTCTTCTTAACTCCAATAAAGTATTTACAAAAAGATATGTCAGGTAATTTCCATGGAGGCGTTGATGATACCTTGAATGGAAGTACCTTATTTCTAATTATATCCAGACTATTTAAAAATCGTTTCACCCGAAAGCCATAAGGTTGAGGAGATTTTGGGTGCAACTCAAAGAATGATGCGTGTCTTACAAGGCTTGCAGTCTGAAAGGCTAGAGAGCTAGGGAGTCTTTGCAATCTAAACCAATACCGAAGAATGGAAGACATTCGGTAAAGGTCTAGAGGTAACTCTCCAGCATCAACAAGGAGACTTGGGATAGGCGAGGTTTTAAAAGCTCCAGTAGATAATCTAATACCTGCATGATGTATCGAGTCTAATATTTTTAACCGGCTTGGGGTGGCTGAAGAATATACCTCACAACCATAACTAATTTTGGAAAAAATCAAGGCCTTGTATAATTTTAAAATAGTATTGCGGTCTGCCCCCCATGATGTATGGGCCAATACTTTTAAGATATTCAGAGCTTCAACACATTTAGCTTTTAGCGCTTTTAGGTGAGAAACCCATGTAAGTCTACAGTCAAATATCAAACCTAAAAATTTGGTTTCCGATACACATGGTATCCGTTGACCTTTAATGTATATATCCGGGTCTGGATGTACTCCCCGGATACGACAAAAATGGACAATGGTAGTTTTACTTGTCGAGAACTTAAATCCATTCATGTCAGCCCACTGGATAATTTTATCAATAGAGAGTTGAATTTTTCTCTCAACCATTGCCATTCTAGTGCCAGCAAATGATATTGAGAGATCATCCACAAATAGTGTTGAGAGAACATCCTGGGGAATGGCTGAGGATATCCCATTAATTGCTAGTGCAAAAAGGGTTACACTCAGCACACTACCCTGAGGAACTCCTTCTTCCTGGCACTTACTCTCTGATAGAGTTTTCCCCACTCTCACTTGAAAAACTCTACGTGAAAGAAATGCCTGAATAAATAGTGGCAGCTCTCCTCTCAATCCCAATTCATGAATGGTTTTAAGAATACCATATCTCCATGTGGTATCATATGCCTTTTCAAGGTCAAAAAATACTGTAACATGGTGCTGTTTGGAAGCAAAGGCTTCACAAATAGATGACTCAAGTCGTATCAACACATCAGTCGTTGAGTGCATTTTTCGGAATCCACATTGAATCGGTGATAAAATACCTTTCTTTTCAAGGTACCATATCAGCCTTGCATTGACCATCTTCTCCATGATTTTACATAAACAAGATGTCAATGCAATAGGACGATAGTTTGCTGCTAAAAACTTGTCTTTACCGGGTTTTAAAAAGGCTAAAATAATGGCTAGTTCCCAAACACTTGGGTAGCTATGATCATGCCATATTCTATTAATAATGCTTAAAATAAATAGCTTTGTATTAAAATGTACATGTTTAATCATTGCATATGGAATTCCATCGGGTCCAGGGGCTGTATCGTTGCAATGAGCAAGTGCGGAATCAAATTCTCTTTCAGTGAAAGGAGAATTATACGACTCTTCCCTTCTTGTTGCAAAATTTAAAATTTTCTTTTCTTCAGTGCTCCTATACTGGTGACCAGGGGCTCCTTCACACTTGCTGGATACATTTGAAAAATGATTAGCCAGGGCATTGCTAACTTCATTTGCTTCAGTTACATACTGGCCATTCACCTTCAACACTGGTGGTGGGTTGGGGGTGAATTTGCCAGCTATCTTTTTTACTTTCCTCCACACAGAAGATGGTGGTGTTCTACTGTTAATAGAGGAAACAAAAGACATCCATGACTGGCGCCTTGCTTCTTTCATGGCACGACGGAACTGTGCTCTACATTTCTTGTACATTATTAAATTCTCATCAGTTCTGCGTCTACGCAATCGTGTTAGAGATCTTCTTGTGGCTCTGTGGAGTGCAGTTAGTTCTGAAGACCACCACGGGACTGGTCGTCGTTTGAATAACCCTGTTGTTTTGGGAATTGAATTGACTCCTGCTGTATGAAGAGTTCCATTCAGTAGGTCTATGGCATCATCAACACTTTCAAACTGTTCTGCTCTCCCTTCGATTTCACTTAGCTCACAAAATTTAACCCAGTCTGCCTTGTCTAGATTCCAACGTGGCAATCTTTGCAAAGGCGGATCCTTGTTGGTGTTTATAATGATTGGTGCATGATCACTAGTATGCCAATCGTCTAATGTCCTCCAATCAAAATCAAGAAGGCAGTTAGAGCTTGCAATTGAAAGGTCAATGCATGACAAAGTACCTGTCTGAACATGGAAGTGTGTGGGCTCTCCTGTATTAAGGAGTCCCACATCCTCATTCTCCACAATTGATGAGATAATATTGCCCCTTGTGTTGGCCAAAACATCACCCCATAAAGGATGTCTACCATTCATATCTCCCAGTAAGAGAAAAGGTTGAGGGAGTTGTTGAATGACCTCTGCTAAATCATCATATAAAATATCATCATTTGGAGGTAAGTACAGAGAGCATATTGTATATTTTCTCCCTATATCAATTTGTACAACAACTGCCTGCAGGGTTGTACGTATAGATATAGGTATTTGGGGAACATCTCGACGAATGTACATGAGACTTCCGCCATGGCTCCCTACTCCGTGATCATAAGGTGTCCTATAACTAATATATTCGCGAGGACAAGGGGTATTAGCATCAAGCTTGCTCTCCTGGAGACATACAATTATGGGGGAATGCTCGTGAATTAAGAGCTTAAGTTCTTCATATTTGGCCCTCAAACCCTGACAATTCCATTGCAAAATGGATGAAAAAACTATGTATTATTTTCTGGAAGACATCTTTGATGAGGTCTTCCCATTGACAGTTTTTGATTTGACAATATTTTCTGTAGGCTTCTTAAGTTTGGGTCTTGATAAATTAGGTTTTATATTAGCCTTTTCAGTGTTGTTGTTACCTATTTCTTGTGGGGGATGGTGGACCTCCACTTGAATTTTTGATTGATTAAAGAAGTTTTCCTGTTGATCTGAAATATCAACAGGCAAAACATCATATCTATTTCATGACATAACTTTTGTGTTTTTAATGGATGGGGGTGAGAGAGATGGAGGTCTCTCTCTTTTCCTATTGACAGGTGGTGATTTATTAGGTTTTGATGCTTTCCCCACTACAGGCGCACCTGATAATTCTGTTTCATGTGGAACCTCCATCAAATCAGGCAAAGATATAGCCTGAGAGAGGTTAGAATTATCCTTTGTAGTGGGGGACAAAGGTTTACTAGAGGTGAGAAAGGTCTTACGTGATATTCTTGCCTTATCCTCCAGAATTCTATCAGAAGATGGCAAATTTCTTTTCTGGGGAATAGAGGCAGTATTAGGTGGGCTGGATGTCTCCTGCCTCATTTTTTCTCCGGATTTCAATACTTTTGCATAACTTGCTGATTTACTCAATAGTCTCTTGGCATGCCCCACACTTATGTGTTCAATACTGGATTTATTGAGAGCAGCCTCTTCTAATTTATATTGCTGGCAGTTCCTATCCGTAGATTTGTGATTCAAATTGCAGTTTATACAATTGGCCTCTAGTGTACAGTCTCCATGGTAAACAGAGCATGTACTACACATTTTATCATTCTTACATACTTTAGATGGATGCCCATATCTATAGCAATTAAAACATTGCAGCGGCTTCTGCTTAAAAGTTCGCACTTTAATTCGTTCATTCTCTATGTAAATGTGGAAAGGCACATCAGCATCCTGGAAAGTCAGGATAATCATTGACGTTCCAGGGACTTTATGAACTTTCCACACAGTTAAAGGACACATGGCCAATATCTCCTCTTCTGTGAATTCATACAAGTCTCTATTAAAACTACTCCCCTTCCATAACTGAAGTTTAGATGGGGTTTCACATCCAGCTTTATGTCTTCGTTATCTGTATTTAAATTGGAAAGTATAACCGATTGAGTTTCTGATTTGGCACTTATTAGGAAACTGTTCTTTCCAAACCGAGATATATCTCCTGGTGCGATAGTACCTACTTTCTTTTGAAGAAATTTACATATTTTGAAATAATTTCCAGTACTCCCTTTTGATTGAGCAATAAGCCACTTTGGTGGTTTTGGCTTTCTCTGGGAAGGTACAACTACCTCTATACTTTTATCAATCCAATCTGCAGGCCTATATACATCCAGAATCTTGGGTACCCGATCGCAAAGAGCACCCTTGAAATTCAAATTACTGATTTTAATATTTATGATATCATTGATAGCTTTGAATGCTTCATCATGGTTATCAAATGATATCCATGAATCCCATTTGTCACCTTCAAGCCTCATCCTAATTTCCCTGATGTGACCATAACATTGAAATAATTTATATAGAACATCGTAATTGGTTTCAATGGGGATCTGAGTGATGTGAAGGATTCGCAAATTCTCCATGTCACCCAAATTACTTTGTTTTTGAACATAAGTAGCATGGTCCTTTAGAGTTTCCGGGTCGTCAACAGAGGGGTTAGTTTTAGGAGTAGAAGCAAGCCGGGTTATCCACCTCTTATCAGAGGATTTCAGTCCTCCTATCCCATGTGGCCCAACACGAGAAGAGGCTTCAGCGGGGACCAGTCCTCTATTAGAGAGGGGCTGCCTCTCTTAAGGTGGGCGTACACTGGTCAGTGGGGATAGTTAGCCCCTCCCACCGACGACTCCAATGCCTAGCGTCACCCATTACCCGCAAATATGGGTGACTTAAAACCGGATCATTGGAGCCCGACTCTTAACAGACTTAGTCTGCACCCAATGGGGTCTGCCAGAGGGTGATGGCGTCTAAATTTGTACAGGTTGAGATGGCATGACATCCATCCCACCCTGCGCCAAATCCAAAGCAGCAGTCAAAACCTAAGTCGTACAAGCTAAAGTCGTCAACAAGTTCATGCCCAAGAGGAAGAGATGGGAGAAAATAAGAAGTAATCAAAGGAACGGAGAGAAAGTGCTGACTAATTTAGTTGGATCAACAGTTGGGCACCGAGGTCCAGTGGGGAAGTAGTTCCCATTGTTCATTAGAGCCCAACTGCTAGTCCCTAAGCCCCCCATCCTCATCAAGGCTTCAGCATCTGGGGGGTGTTCTTACTGAAGGCATGAATTTCACTGACCCTTTTAGCCGAAGCCAAGCACACTAGGAAAAGCGTCTTGAGGGTGAGATCCTTCAGGGAGGCTGAATGTAATGGCTCAAACCTGTCTGACATGAGGAACCTTAGGACCACGTCTAAGTTCCATCCAGGAGTTGCCAAACGACGTTCCTTAGAGGTCTCGAAAGACTTAAGGAGATTTTGGAGATCTTTATTGTTGGAAAGATCTAAGCCTCTATGACGAAAGACCGAAGCCAACATGCTCCTGTAGCCCTTAATCGTGGGAGCTGAGAGGGATGAGCCTCGTAAACACGAGAGGAGCAGGACTGAGGCCAAAGCACAGGGCTCGAAACTGGTACCCCACATTCCTGTAAACAAACCTCAGAAACGGTTGGGAATCCGGGTGTATAGGAATGTGGAAGTATGCATCCTGAAGGTCGAGAGAGACCATCCAGTCGCCTTCCATTAATGCTGTCAAGACAGCCTGGTAGACTTCATCGTGAAGTTTGTCTTGACAATGAACACATTGAGCGCACTTGCCTCTTACGTACTCCTGCAGTGAACGTAAAAGAAAATCTCCGATTTGGGCTACAGAGGTACTGGAAGAGGACACAGATGCTGACTTGCACCAGTCTCGAAAGACTTCCCACTTCGACTGGTATACTCTGATGGTAGAAGCTCTCCTAGCTCTCACAATCGCACTGGCTGCCTCCTTCGAAAAGCCTCGAGCTCTTGAGAGTCTCTCGATAGTCTGAAGGGAGTCAGCCGAAGCGCGGGGAGGCTTTGATGAACAATCTTTACGTGGGGCTGACGTAAGAGATCTACCCTTAGAGGAAGACTTCTTGGAATGTCTACCAGCCATTGAAGTACCTCAGTGAACCACTCTCTCGCGGGCCAGAGGGGAGCAACCAACGTCAACCTTGTCCCTTCGTGAGAGGCGAACTTCTGCAGTACCTTGTTGACTATCTTGAATGGTGGGAATGCATATAAGTCCCGATGAGACCAATCCAGTAGAAACGCGTCTATGTGGATTGCTTCTGGATCTGGGACTGGTGAGCAATAGATTGGTAACCTTTTGGTCAATGAGGTGGCAAAGAGGTCTATGGTGGGTCGACCCCAAGTAGCCCAAAGACTCTTGTACACGTCCTTGTGGAGGGTCCATTCCGTGGGTATCACCTGACCCCTCCGACTGAGACAGTCTGCCAAGACGTTCAAGTCCCCCTGGATGAATCTCGTCAACAGGGAGATGCCTCGATTTCTTGACCATATGAGAAGGTCCCTTGCGATCTCGTACAGCGTGAGGGAGTGTGTGCCTCCTTGCTTGGAGATGTACGCCAAAGCTGTGGTGTTGTCTGAGTTGACCTCTACCACTTTGTTTCGAAGAAAGCTTTCGAATTTCATCAAGGCCAAGTGGACTGCTAATAGCTCCTTGCCGTTGATGTGCATGCTCTTCTGACTTGAGGTCCACAGACCCGAGCATTCCCGACCGTCCAGGGTCGCACCCCAACCCAAATCCGACGCGTCTGAGAACAACACGTGGTTTGGGTTCTTTACTGCTAGGGATAGTTCCTCTCTCAGACTGATATTGCTATCCCACCATTTCAGGCATGCCTTTACTGGTTCGGAGACTGGGATTGATACCGTCTCTAACGTCTTGTCCTTGTTCCAGTGAGAGGCTAGATGGAACTGGAGAGGCCGAAGGTGTAGTCTCCCTAGTGAGACAAACTGCTCGTTTTGGTCAACGAGGTGGCAAAGAGGTCTATGGTGGGTCGACCCCAAGTAGCCCAAAGACTCTTGTACACGTCCTTGTGGAGGGTCCATTCCGTGGGTATCACCTGACCCCTCCGACTGAGACAGTCTGCCAAGACGTTCAAGTCCCCCTGGATGAATCTCGTCAACAGGGAGATGCCTCGATTTCTTGACCATATGAGAAGGTCCCTTGCGATCTCGTACAGCGTGAGGGAGTGTGTGCCTCCTTGCTTGGAGATGTACGCCAAAGCTGTGGTGTTGTCTGAGTTGACCTCTACCACTTTGTTTCGAAGAAAGCTTTCGAATTTCATCAAGGCCAAGTGGACTGCTAATAGCTCCTTGCCGTTGATGTGCATGCTCTTCTGACTTGAGGTCCACAGACCCGAGCATTCCCGACCGTCCAGGGTCGCACCCCAACCCAAATCCGACGCGTCTGAGAACAACACGTGGTTTGGGTTCTTTACTGCTAGGGATAGTTCCTCTCTCAGACTGATATTGCTATCCCACCATTTCAGGCATGCCTTTACTGGTTCGGAGACTGGAATTGATACCGTCTCTAACGTCTTGTCCTTGTTCCAGTGAGAGGCTAGATGGAACTGGAGAGGCCGAAGGTGTAGTCTCCCTAGCGAGACAAACTGCTCCAGGGATGAGAGAGTCCCTACGAGACTCTTCCAACTCCTGACTGAACAAACGTTCTCTTTTCAGCATTAGTTGGACTTTGAGCAGACAGAAAAGCCCAAAAAACTGGACTGCAAATCTCCATACCCAAATATTGGCTGCCAGATCATTGGAGCCATCCCTGATAGACTTGTTCCTGCAGAGAATGTGGCTGTCAGATTATTGGAGCCATCCCTGATAGCCTTGTTTATGCATGACATAATTGTACAGCAAAACTTCAAACGCTCGAAAAAACTCCTAACAGGAGATGGTCTAGCTCTGAAGCCGACCATAAAATCTTGGAGCGTCTCCTGGCCAGGCGCCAGGGAGAGTCTATGAGGTTTGAGAAGTCTATCTGGGCAGAGGCAGGAACTTCCAAGCCGAGAACTTCTTCCGTGTCATACCAGACTCTCGCTCTATAAGCCAGTTTAAAAGGAGGGAAAGCAAAGGCTGTCTCCCCCAAACTCCTCCTGGTGATCAACCAGTCGCCTAGCAAACGTAAAGCTCTCTTAGAAGAGCGAGAGAGCACTAGCTTAGAAAACAACGGCTTCGAAGTAGCTAGGCCTAGTGTAAACTCTGACGTTTAGGCGAACGAGGAGCAGCAGTTACAAAAAGATCCGGACAAAGATCCTTAAAAATCAGCATGATTTATTTAAAGTCCATAGAGGGCTGAGCAGCTTTTGGCTCCTTTCCGTCTGACAGAGTCCTCAAGGGAATATCAGTAGGAGGGGGATCAGCAACTTCCTCATCTGAAGGAACCTTGTCCGACAATTGCCAAGTCTCAAGCAAGGGAGAGACCTGCCGTGGTGGCAATGCTTGACAAGCAGAGTCCACACGCAAAGGAGCAACAGCAGCAGTCAAGGACGCTATGTCATGTAACTGCTTAAAGGACTGACCAGCAACAACAACAGGTGCGGGAGGACGCTCGACGTCAACTCGAGACTGCCTTGACTGCCTAGACTGAGCAGTCAAAACAACTCTTGACTGCGGTGCTTGACGCTCAACGTCAAAACAAGTCAACTACGCTGGTTGGCGAACGTCCTGAACGTCAACAAGAGCAAGCGGCAGCGGCTGAACGTCCACAAGCGGCTGAGAGTCAACACGGGACTGCATCGAGTGAGACTCTACAAAACGTGATTGACGTGACTTTGTAACGTCAATGTCAACAGGACGAGCAAAGGCTCGTTTGGGCGGCTGACGGCCAGGATCTCGATCAGCTAAGCGGCGAGGATCATCGTGAACCTGCTCAGCAGAATAGTCCTTCATAAGAGAGGCAAGCTTATTCTGCATGTCTAGCAGTACAACCCATTTAGGATCAACGGGAATGGGTGCGGTAAGAGAAGAGGGTAACGTCTGTGACTGCAAAACCTTGCCTACAATAAGACTCTCGGAGCCTGTGTTACGCTTCTGTTTAGGCGTCGAGCAGTCTTCCGATGACTGCACAGGGTCAGAGCTGTCCCAATGGCTACAACCAGGACGCTGGACCTGTCCTGAAGGGACTGACTTTCGCTTTAAGGGCCTCGAAACCTTGCTCCACGGTTTCTTATGCGAAAAGCCTTCGGATGACGAGGAGAAAATCGTCTCGCTCGTCTTATGGTAGGGGCGGTCTTGATGAGACACGCCTGAAACCATAGAGGGAACGTCTGTTCGCTGATTAAAGCCTCTCGAACCCATAAGTCGTACGACATTACTTCTCCCTGGGGCTTGGGAGCTTGCAAGAGGTCTCGGACTAGGCGAACGACAGGCACGAACAGACGAACCCTCTGTCGCAACACTGATGACACTTTGCGCAATTATCACTTTATCACTACGATTTTCTGTTTTGCACTTACTTCACTGAAATCAAATTTTTCAATAATTCACATTAGGCATGAATAAAACTGATTTCTACCTGAAGCACGCAATTCTACCCTACATCAAAAGGTTATAATTGCGAAATAAGTCGTATAATGTAAGCACATTAATACAAGCAAAAAACAGTAAACATATATATCGAATAAAACGGAAATATATAAAGATAAAAGGATCAGTGACTGGGGAGGAGACTAAACACTAGTTATTCAAAACTACGTTTTCAATCTCTCACCGTACAGTGCCTTGGGACGAGAATAAAAACTAAAAACGTTTTATCCTTTCTCCCCGTACAGAGACTTGGGACGAGAGTAAAAAACTGACTCGAGAACAACGTTACTCGCTTGGGACGAGAATAAAGATCGGAACGTTCTCTCTTCCTCTCTCTCTCTCTCTCTCTCTCTCTCTCTCTCTCTCTCTCTCTCTCTCTCTCTCTCTCTCTCTCGATTTCACACCGTAGAGAAAAGCCCACTCACCTTTCGTCAATAAACAGGTTATTTGACCAAAGGAAAAAACTGAAAGGACTAAGAAATTGAAAAATGTTATTTTCATTAGTAAAATAAATTTTTGAATATACTTACCCGGTGATCATATAGCTGTCAGCTCTGCTGCCCGACAGAAAAACCTACGGACGGAATACGCCAGCGATCGCTATACAGGTGGGGGTGTACATCAACAGCGCCATCTGTCGAGCAGGTACTCAAGTACTCGATGTCAACACAGAACCAATTTTCTCCTCGGTCCACTGGGTCTCTATTGGGGAGGAAGGGTGGGTCCTTTAATTTATGATCACCGGGTAAGTATATTCAAAAATTTATTTTACTAATGAAAATAACATTTTTCAATATTAAACTTACCCGGTGATCATATAGCTGATTCACACCCAGGGGGGTGGGTAGAGACCAGCATATATGTTAACATTAAGAGCTAAGTATTTCGTATTACATTTTAGCAGTTATTCAAAATAACAAACATAAAATTAATAAGTACCTGGTAAGGAAGTCGACTTGAACAATTACTCTGCCTTTTTAAGAACGTCTTCCTTACTGAGCCTCGCGATCCTCACAGGATGCTGAGCGACTCCTAGGAGCTGAAGTATGAAGGGTTGCAACCCATACTAAAGGACCTCATCACAACCTCTAATCTAGGCGCTTCTCAAGAAAGAATTTGACCACCCGCCAAATCAACCAGGATGCGAAAGGCTTCTTAGCCTTCCGGACAACCAAAAAAAAAACAACAATAAAAAACATTTCAAGAGAAAGATTAAAAAGGTTATGGGATTATGGGAATGTAGTGGTTGAGCCCTCACCCACTACTGCACTCGCTGCTACGAATGGTCCCAGGGTGTAGCAGTTCTCGTAAAGAGACTGGACATCTTTAAGGTAAAATGATGCGAACACTGACTTGCTTCTCCAATAGGTTGCATCCATTACACTCTGCAGAGATCTGTTTTGTTTGAAGGCCACTGAAGTCGCGACAGCTCTAACTTCATGTGTCCTTACCTTCAGCAAAGCATGGTCCTCCTCATTCAGATGGGAATGAGCTTCTCGAATCAAAAGTCTGATATAATAAGAAACTGCATTCTTTGACATAGGTAAAGAAGGTTTCTTAATGGCACACCATAAAGCTTCTGACTGGCCACGTAATGGTTTAGTACGTTTCAAATAGTACTTAAGAGCTCTTACAGGGCATAGTACTCTTTCTTGTTCATTTCCAACCAAATTAGAAAGGCTTGGAATCTCGAACGATTTGGGCCAAGGACGAGAAGGAAGTTCGTTTTTGGCTAAAAAACCAAGCTGTAAGGAACATGTAGCCGTTTCAGATGTAAATCCAATGTTCCTGCTGAAGGCGTGTATCTCACTGACTCTTTTAGCTGTTGCTAAGCTGACGAGGAAAAGAGTCTTCAAAGTGAGATCTTTAAAAGAGGCTGATTGAAGTGGTTCGAACCTTGCTGACATAAGGAACCTTAGTACCACGTCTAAGTTCCAACCTGGTGTGGCCAACCGACGCTCCTTCGAGGTCTCAAAAGACTTAAGGAGGTCCTGTAGATCTTTGTTGTTGGAAAGATCTAAGCCTCTGTGACGGAAGACTGTTGCCAACATGCTTCTGTAACCTTTGATCGTGGGAGCTGAAAGGGATCTTTCCTTCCTTAGGTATAAAAGGAAGTCAGCTATCTGAGTTGCAGAGGTACTGGTTGAGGATACTGATTTTGATTTGCACCAGCTTCGGAAGACTTCCCACTTCGACTGGTAGACTTTGAGAGTGGATGTCCTCCTTGCTCTAGCAATCGCTCTGGCTGCCTCTTTCGAAAAGCCTCTAGCTCTCGAGAGTCTTTCGATAGTCTGAAGGCAGTCAGACGAAGAGCGTGGAGGCTTGGGTGTACCTTCTTTACATGCGGCTGACGCAGAAGGTCCACTCTTAGAGGAAGTGTTCTGGGAACGTCTATTAGCCATTGCAGTACCTCGGTGAACCATTCTCTCGCGGGCCAGAGGGGAGCAACCAACGTCAACCTTGTCCCTTCGTGAGAGGCGAACTTCTGCAGTACTCTGTTGACAATCTTGAACGGGGGGAACGCATAAAGGTCTAGATGGGACCAATCCAGAAGAAAGGCATCTATGTGAACTGCTGCTGGGTCCGGAATCGGTGAGCAATAAATTGGGAGCCTCTTGGTCATCGAGGTTGCGAACAGATCTATGGTAGGCTGACCCCATAAGGCCCATAGTCTGTTGCAAACATTCTTGTGAAGGGTCCACTCTGTTGGGATGATTTGACCCTTCCGGCTGAGGCGGTCTGCCATGACATTCATGTCACCTTGAATGAACCTCGTTACTAGGGATATGTTTCGATCTCTTGACCAGGTGAGGAGGTCCCTTGCGATCTCGTACAACGTCATCGAATGAGTCCCTCCTTGCTTGGAGATGTACGCCAAGGCTGTGGTGTTGTCGGAGTTCACCTCCACCACCTTGCCTAGAAGGAGGGACTTGAAGCTTCTCAAGGCCAGATGAACTGCCAGTAGCTCCTTGCAGTTGATGTGCAGCGTTCTTTGATCCGCATTCCACGTGCCCGAGCATTCCCGACCGTCCAATGTCGCACCCCAGCCCGTGTCCGATGCGTCCGAGAAGAGAAGGAGGTCGGGGGTCTGAACAGCCAGTGGCAGACCCTCCTTGAGGAGAATGTTGTTCTTCCACCAAGTCAGTGAAGACTTCATCTTCTCGGAAATAGGAACCGAGACCGCTTCTAGCGTCTTGTCCTTTCTCCAGTGAGCAGCTAGTTGAAACTGAAGGGGTCGGAGGTGGAGTCTCCCTAACGCGATGAACTGGTCCAGTGATGAAAGCGTCCCTATCAGACTCATCCACTGTCTGACTGAACATCGGTCCTTCTTCAGCATGGACTGGATGTATTCTTGGGCTTGACTGATTCTGGGGGCCGACGGAAAAGCCCAAAAAGCTTGAATCTGAATCTCCATTCCTAGGTATACTATAGTTTGGGATGGGACGAGTTGGGAGTTTTCCAAATTGACCAGGAGACCCAATTCCTTGGTCAGATCTAGAGTCCACTGTAGATTCTCCAGACAGCGACGACTTGACGAAGCTCTTAAAAGCCAGTCGTCCAAATAGAGGGAGGCTCTGATGTTTGCTAAATGTAGGAATTTGGCAATATTCCTCATCAGTTTGGTAAAAACTAGAGGTGCCGTGCTTAGGCCAAAGCACAGGGCTTGGAACTGGTATACAACCTTCCCGAAAACAAACCTTAGAAAAGGTTGGGAATCTGGGTGGATGGGGACGTGAAAGTAAGCGTCCTTTAGGTCTAACGAGACCATCCAGTCTTCCTTCCTGACCGATGCTAGAACCGACTTTGTCGTCTCCATGGTGAACGTCTGCTTTGTGACAAAGACATTCAGAGCACTGACGTCTAGCACCGGTCTCCACCCTCCTGTCTTCTTCGGCACTAAGAAGAGGCGGTTGTAGAAGCCCGGGGATTGATGGTCCCGGACTATGACTACCGCTCCCTTTTGTAGTAAGAGAGACACCTCTTGCTGTAAAGCTTGTCTCTTGTCCTCCTCTCTGTACCTGGGAGAGAGGTCGAAGGGAGTTGTTGCTAGAGGGGGGTTGCGCAAGAATGGAATCCTGTACCCCTCCCTGAGTAACTTCACAGACTGTGCGTCTGCGCCCCTGTTCTCCCAGGCCTGCCAGTAGTTCTTGAGCCTGGCTCCCACTGCTGTCTGAAGAAGGTGGCAGTCAGACTCTGCCTCTAGAGGACTTGGAACCCTTCTTCTTGCTCCCACGTTGACTTCCGGCACGAGCACCTCCTCTGCTGGAGGCTCTGCCACGAAAGGGCGGAATGAACCTTGACGCTGGAGTGTCCATCCTGGGTCTAGGCACGGAGGGCAAAGGGGTGGCTTTGCGTGTGGATGACGCCACCAGGTCATGAGTGTCTTTCTGGATCAAGGAGGCGGCAATCTCCTTGATCAACTCTTCAGGGAAGAGACACTTCAAGAGGGGAGCAAACATAAGCTCCGACTTTTGACATGGGGTGACTCCAGCTGACAAGAAGGAGCAAAGGTGATCCCGCTTCTTGAGGACCCCGGACACGAAAGAAGCCGCAAGCTCACTAGAACCATCCCGAATGGCTTTGTCCATGCAGGACATAATGAGCATGGAAGTTTCCTTATCAGAAGGGGAGGTCTTCCTGCTCAACGCTCCCAAACACCAGTCCAAGAAGTTAAAGACTTCGAATGCACGGAAAACTCCCTTCATAAGATGGTCCATATCCGAAGGAGTCCAGCAAATCTTGGAGCGTCTCATAGCCAGCCTGCGGGGAGAGTCTACCAGACTTGAGAAGTCGCCCTGGGCAGAGGCAGGAACTCCCAAGCCGAGAACTTCTCCCGTGGCATACCAGACGCTAGATCTGGAAGCAAGCTTGGCCGGGGGAAACATGAAGGATGTCTTCCCAAGTTGCTTTTTGGACTGCAACCACTCTCCCAGTACCCTTAAAGCTCTCTTGGACGAGCGAGCGAGTACGAGCTTCGTAAAGGCAGGTGCTGCTGACTGCATGCCTAAAGCGAACTCAGAGGGAGGCGAGCGTGGTGCTGCAGACACAAACTGATCTGGATATAAATCCTTGAACAGCGCAAGCACTTTCCTAAAGTCTAAGGAGGAAGGAGTGGTCTTGGGTTCGTCGATGTCCGAGTGTTGGTCGTCAAGATGTGCAGCTTCGTCATCATCAGAGAGTCCATCGTCTGAATGTTGAGGAGGAAGAGGCAACGGAGTAGGTAAAAGCTGGACGGCTGAGTCCGGCAGCACGGGTGCATGCGTGGCTGCACTGGACCCAACGCCATGCCACTGTTGGTCAGTCTGAGAACTGGCAACAACCATAGCTGAGTGGGTGCGCAAAGCGTCTACTCCCGACTGTGGAAGGATAGCAGAGACCACCGTGGGTTGCGGAGGCTGACGCACCGCGTCAAAACACGGCAGCTTAACTCCACCCTCCTGTTGTTGTGGTAGCTCACGAACGGCAACGGAGGGTTCCGTGCGTCTGTGAACGTCAGCATGCGTCTGGCAGGGTCGACTGCGCATGGGTGGAGGAGCTCTCACAGCTGGAGTGTGGGAGCAGGCAGCCTCAGCGTCTGCTGAGCGCACAACCGTGGTAGGTTGTAGGCTAACGGGTGCAGCGTCAACCTTCTCCGCACGAAACTCCTGCATAACAGCAGCTAACTGAGTCTGCATAGACTGCAGCAAAGACCACTTAGGGTCTACAAAAGCGGGTGCGGCAACAGACGGAGTTACTGCCTGTTGTGACTTAGGGTCTACAACAGCGGGTGCGGCAACAGACGGAGTTACTGCCTGTTGCGGTACCACTTTGCCTCTCTTAGGAGGTGTGCAGTCGTCGGAGGACTGCAGCGAGTCCGAACTGACCCAGTGGCTACACCTGGGCCGTTGGACTTGCTCGGAAGGGACCTTACGTTTAAGAGGCCGTGAGACCTTGGTCCAACGTTTCTGTCGAGAAACCTCTTCCGCAGACGAGGAATGAACGGGCTCACTCGTCTTCTTGTGGGTGGGACGATCTAGGAAAGATACGTCCGAAACCACGGAGGGAACGTCTGTCCGCTGATTAAAGCCAGTCGAACCCTTTGGTCGTACGACATTGCTTCTCCCCTGGGCTTGGGAGCTTGCAAGAGGTCCCGGACTGGGAGGACGACAGGCACGAACAGACGCACCCTCATGCGTAACACTGACACTTTTCACTGCACTGACACTCACTTCACTTCCCACTGCACTTTTACCTTTCAACTCCCTGACGTCAGCCATGAGTTGATTGCGGTCATTCGCCAATGACTCGACTCTCTCACCTAGAGCCTGGATGGCACGCATCATATCTGCCATTGAAGGTTGATGAGAGCTAGCAGGGGGGTCGGGTGCAACCACTACAGGGGAAGGAATAGGTTGTGGGGCATGGGGAGAGGAAAAATCAATTGAGCGAGACGAACTCCTCCTGATCCTATCCTTCTCTAGCCTACGTGCATATTTAAGGAATTCTTGAAAATCGAATTCCGAAAGCCCAACGCATTCCTCACATCGATCTTCAAATTGACAGGCTTTACCCCTACAATTGGAAAAAATGGTGTGCGGATCGATAGAGGCCTTCGGAAGACGCCTTGAACAGTCCCTAGCGCTACACTTCCTGTACTTGGGGACTTGAGAAGGGTCAGACATCTTGAATTAGTCAAAGGGGGGAATTCAAAATCTATCCAAGTCGTCAACAAATAATCCAAAATCCAATAAAAGAATGCAAGGAAGTATTGAAGATAACTTCTGCACAGCGATAGCTAATAACCAGAAATGAATACTTCACCAAATAACGTGAAAATCAATCCAGAAAACAAGAGCGTATTATGTAGGTCTTGCCAGTGGCACGACAGAGAGAAAATTGGTTCTGTGTTGACATCGAGTACTTGAGTACCTGCTCGACAGATGGCGCTGTTGATGTACACCCCCACCTGTATAGCGATCGCTGGCGTATTCCGTCCGTAGGTTTTTCTGTCGGGCAGCAGAGCTGACAGCTATATGATCACCGGGTAAGTTTAATATTGAAAATTAACAAGTTCCTTTAAATTAGTATTTAAAACATTTCAGTTTGAAAGAAGAATGAACAAAACGTCAGAATCGATTTACTCTTTCTGCAAAGTGAAACCGTGATTCTCTCTCTCTCTATCGTAACGATAGAGCACAAACTGCGTAGCATAAATAAACCAAACGTTAGTTCATCTTTGAAACAGTACGAAGACTATTCAAAGAAAATCTTTCATAAAATATCTACTAAAAAATATTCATTTAATACATTTTAAATCATTTGCTCTGTAAAAGTTATTTACGATTGAAAGGGCTCAATGTTGTTTAACTTCGGTTTCCAAGTTAGGACCGCCTACTCTCGGATTAGGGGAGGAATAGGTAAGGCCGCATATAAACAAATCATTAAAATTTATCTTGATGTTTATTATAAATGGAAAGCTAAACGAAGAGCCCTAATAAAGGCGGTTGAGATATAAAATATATAGAGGAAAATCTATAATTAACAACAACAATTTATAACGTGATGAGATAATTGCTAAAAGCCTAAAACACACTTCCGTACTAAGGGAAGGGTCGGCCATTTTTAAAAGTCAAAGAAAGTCCAAAAAACAATCCAAAGTCATCAACAATTAAATCTATCCAAAAAAGAGTTCAAGATTTAAGTTGAAGATAAAACACCTGCACTGCGAAAGCTCAAACCAAAAGGAAGTACTTCACCAAGACTGTTGAAAAACTCCAGGTTAACAGCGAGTAATGGTACGTCTTGTCGATCAGACCGACAGAGAAGAATTGGGTCTGTTTACATGTATATGCGGTATCTGGCCGATAGTTGGCGCTAGTGGGCACACCCGCAACCTTCATAGCGATCGCTCGCGAGTTTTTGTGTTTTTTCTGTCGAGCCGCTGGAGGCTCAGCTATTATATATTCACCGGCTAAGTTAAATATTTAAAAAGGGCCCTATTTTTGGGGTCCGAATCGAGCAAGGGCCGGGGTCAGAGATAATGTCCCAAAATTTTCGGTGTCAGATTTTGGGTTAGACTACAGCATAGAGTCGTTTTATGGGTATAAATGTGGTCATCGCATATTTTCGCTCTCCGGCTAAAATTATAGAAGATATATGAGTTTTTATTGAAAAAGGGCCCTATTTTTGGGGTCCGAATCGAGCAAGGGCCGGGGTCAGTGAATGAATGAATGATTTAAAGTTTTCAGGCATCCTGACATCTAAGGTCATTGACGCCGGTAACATTTAATTTATGTATACAAAAATAAAAAATAAAATAAAATAAAAATTAAATAGTATTCAATTAAAATCATAAAAATTGAATGTCATAAAATTTAAATATTTTTCAGAAGCCCTGCTTCTGAAATAAATCTAAAAATTCCACTTGCATGGTAGGACACATCATTTCCAAGAATCTTGGCAAGGATGAACCTGCCACCCTCACCTCGAGCCTCAAACAGATATCTATTCCGCAAGTTGTTATAATTGGGGCATTCGGTCAACAAATGCCTTACTGTTAGAGGTACTAAACAGTCATCACAATACGGTTGGTGTTGGCCCTTCAGCAGAAACTCGTGTGTCAACCGAGTGTGACCAATACGGAGACGACAAAGAGACGTCTCCCATTTTCGGGGCATCATATTATACCTCCAAGGAGATATGTCATTTGTTATCTCTCGCATTTTATTGCCATCTTGACTATCCCATTGCTGTTGCCATTTATTG
Organism: Palaemon carinicauda; assembly: GCF_036898095.1. NCBI lineage: Eukaryota > Metazoa > Arthropoda > Malacostraca > Decapoda > Palaemonidae > Palaemon > Palaemon carinicauda. Next base: position 19,134,086 of record NC_090769.1, read on the forward strand.
CAAACCAATTTCTTGATGTCAGGTAAGAAATCATCACAGGGAATGGGATACCCTCTTGGCAGCAACTCGGACGCAGCCTCCTTAGCCAGTGAATCTGCCTTCTCATTCCCGGACACACCTACATGTGCTGGAACCCAACAAAATTGAATTGTTATACCTCTCCGTCCAATAATGATAAGCCATTCTAAAATCTTTAAAACTAGAGGGTTATTAGAATTAAAAACTTCCATAGCTTGAAGGACACTCCTTGCATCACTAAAAATTGTAAAATTACCCTCCTTATCCAACGCTATTTTCTCAATTGTGGTTAATATGCCATACAGTTCGGCAGTAAATATGAAGACATCCATGACTGGCACCTTGCTTCTTTCATGGCACGACGGAACTGTGCTCTACATTTCTTGTACATAATTAAATTCTCATCAGTTCTGCGTCTACGCAATCGTGTTAAAGATCTTCTTGTGGCTCTGTGCAGGGCAGTTAGTTCTGAAGACCACCACGGGACTGGTCGTCGTTTGAATATTCCTGTTGTTTTTGGAATTGAATTGAATTCTGCTGTATGGAGAGTTCCATTCAGTAAGTCTATGGCATCATCGATATTTTCAACTTGTCCTGCATCCCCCTCAATTTCGCTTAGCTCACGAAATTTATCCCAGTCTGCCTTGTCAAGATTCCATCGTGGCGATCCCTGTAAAGGTGGACCATTGTTGGTGTTTATAATGATTGGTGCGTGATCACTAGTATGCCAATCATCTAATGTTCTCCAATCGAAGTCAAGAAGGCAATTAGAGCTTACGATTGATAGGTCAATACATGACAAGGTACCTGTCTGGACATGAAAGTGTGTGGGCTCTCCTGTATTAAGGAGTCCCACATCTTCATTTTCCACAATTGATGAGATAATATTTCCCCTCGTGTTTGCTAAAACATCACCCCACAAAGGGTGTCTACCATTCAAATCTCCAAGTAAAAGAAAAGGTTGAGGGAGTTGTTGAATCACCTCCACTAAGTTGTCATACAAAATGTTATCATTTGGAGGCAAGTACAGAGAACAAATTGTATATTTTCGCCCTATGTCGATCTGTACAACCACTGCCTGCAGAGGTGTACGAATAGACAGAGAAACTTGGGGAACATCTCGATGAACGTATATGAGACTTCCGCCATGGCTCCCCACTTGGTGATCATATGGTGTCCTATAACTAATGTATTCGCGAGGGCAAGGGGTATTATGATCAAGTTTGCTCTCCTGTAGACAAATAATTATGGGGGAATGCTCATGAATAAGGAGCTTAAGTTCTTCATATTTGGCCCTTAAACCCTGACAATTCCATTGCAAAATGGAGGAAAAAACTATGGTTTATAATTTGGTAGACCCCTTGGATGGAGTCTTCCCATTAGCAGTTTTGGATCTAACACTATTTTTAGGTGGTTTTATTAAAGAGGGTCTTGATAGATTGGGTTTAGAATTTATGATTTTCTTTTTGTCTTTTTGATCTGATTGTTGAGAAGGTTGGTGGACCTCCACTTGAATTTCCGATTTATTTAAATTGACTTCCAGATCAGAAATATCAACAGACAAATCATCATATTCATTTGACGTCGTAATATGATATTTTAATTATAAAATAAATTTTTGAATATACTTACCCGGTGAATATATAATAGCTGCAACTCTGTTGCTCGACAGACAAAAAACAGTAAAAACTCGCCAGCGATCGCTATACAGGTTGCGGGTGTGCCCACCAGCGCCAACTGTCGGCCAGATACCACTCTCTCGATGTAAACAAAGACTCAATTTCTTCTCATCCCACTGCGTCTCTATTGGGGAGGAAGGGAGGGTCGTTTAATTTATATATTCACCGGGTAAGTATATTCAAAAATTTATTTTATAATTAAAATATCATTTTTAAATATTTAACTTAGCCGGTGAATATATAATAGCTGATTCACACCCAGGGTGGTGGGTAGAGACCAGTTAAATATGTTTACATCGTATAAGCTAAGAGTTTTTTATTTCATTTTGACAGTTATCAATATAACAAAACCAAAATAAATAGGTACCTGGTAAGGAAGTCGACTTAGACGATTACTCTGCCTTGTAAGTACGTCTTCCTTACGGAGCCCCGCGATCCTCTTAGGATGCTGACAGACCCCCAGGAGCTGAAGTATCAAGGGCTGCAACCCATACAACAGGACCTCATCAAACCCCTAATCTGGGCGCTCTCAAGAAATGACTTTGACCACCCGCCAAATCAACCAGGATGCGAAAGGCTTCTTAGCCTTCCGGACAACCCATAAAAACATTAAAACATTTCAAGAGACAGATTAAAAGGATATGGAACTAGGGAATTGTAGTGGTTGAGCCCTCACCCACTACTGCACTCGCTGCTACGAATGGTCCCAGTGTGTAGCAGTTCTCGTAAAGAGACTGGACACCTTTTAAGTAACATGACGCGAACACTGACTCTCTTCTCCAATAGGTTGCGTCCATGATACTTTGCAGAGATCTATTTTGCTTAAAGGCCACGGAAGTTGCTACAGCTCTAACCTCGTGCGTCTTAACCTTAAGCAAAGATCGGTCTTCCTCACTCAAGTGTGAATGAGCTTCTCGTATTAACAATCTGATAGAACATGACAAAGCATTCTTTGACATAGGCAAGGATGGTTTCTTAACCGAACACCATAACGCTTCAGATTGGCCTCGTAAAGGTTAGTACGAGCTAAGTAGAACTTAAGAGCTCTAACAGGGCATAAGACTCTTTCTAGTTCATTGCCTACGATCTCCGATAAGCTGGGAATATCGAAAGATTTAGGCCAAGGACGAGAAGGTAGCTCATTTTTGGCTAGAAAACCAAGTTGCAGAGAACAAGTGGCCTTTTCTGACGAAAATCCGATGTTCTTGCTGAAGGCATGAATCTCACTGACTCTTTTAGCTGAGGCTAAGCATACCAGGAAAAGAGTCTTAAGAGTGAGATCTTTCAGGGAGGCTGACTGTAAAGGCTCAAACCTGTCTGACATGAGGAATCTTAGGACCACGTCTAAATTCCACCCAGGAGTAGCCAAACGACGCTCCTTAGTGGTCTCGAAAGACTTAAGGAGGTCTTGCAGATCTTTATTGTTGGAAAGATCTAAGCCTCTATGCCGGAAGGTCGATGCCAACATGCTTAAGTGGGAGCTGAAAGGGATCGTCCTTTTCTCAGGTATAAGAGAAAATCAGCTATTTGGGCTACAGAGGTACTGGTCGAGGATACAGAAACTGACTTGCACCAGTCTCGGAAGACTTCCCACTTCGACTGGTAGACTCTAATGGTAGAAGCTCTCCTTGCTCTAGCAATCGCACTGGCTGCCTCCTTCGAAAAGCCTCTAGCTCTCGAGAGTCTTTCGATAGTCTGAAGGCAGTCAGACGAAGAGCGTGGAGGCTTTGGTGTACCTTCTTTACGTGTGGCTGATGTAGAAGGTCTACTCTTAGAGGAAGACTTCTGGGAACGTCTACTAACCATCGAAGTACCTCGGTGAACCATTCTCTCGCGGGCCAGAGGGGAGCAACTAACATCAACCTTGTCCCTTCGTGAGAGGCGAACTTCTGCAGTACCTTGTTGACAATCTTGAATGGTGGGAATGCGTAAAGATCCAGATGTGACCAATCTAGGAGGAAGGCATCTATATGTATTGCTGCTGGGTCCGGGACTGGAGAGCAATAGATTGGAAGCCTCTTGGTCAGCGAGGTTGCAAAGAGATCTATGGTGGGTTGACCCCAAGTCGACCAAAGTCTCTTGCACACATCCTTGTGGAGGGTCCATTCGATTGGAATTACTTGACCTTTCCGACTGAGACAATCTGCTAGGACGTTCAAGTCGCCCTGGATGAACCTCGTTACTAGGGAGATGCCTCGATCTTTAGACCAGATGAGCAGGTCCCTTGCGACCTCGTACAAAGTCAGTGAGTGGGTACCTCCCTGTTTGTAAATGTACGCCAAGGCCGTGGTGTTGTCCGAGTTTACCTCCACCACCTTGCCTCGAAGGAGATTCTCGAAGCTTATCAAGGCCAGATGAACCGCCAAAAGCTCCTTGCTGTTGATATGCATGCTCCTCTGACTCGAGTTCCACAGACCTGAGCATTCCCGACCGTCCAGCCCAAGTCCGATGCGTCCGAGAAGAGAACGTGGTTGGGTATCTGAACTGCCAGGGGAAGACCCTCTCGTAGGCTGATATTGTCCTTCCACCAAGTCAGACAAGACTTTATCTTTTCGGAAATCGGGATCGAGACCGCCTCTAGCGTCTTGTCCTTTTTCCAGTGAAAAGCCAGATGGAATTGAAGAGGACGGAGGTGTAGCCTTCCTAGCGAGACAAATTGCTCCAGGGATGATAGCGTCCCTACCAGACTCATCCACAGGCTGACTGAGCAGCGTTCTTTCTTCAGCATCTTCTGGATGGAGAGCAGGGCTTGATCTATTCTGGGGGCCGACGGAAAAGCCCGAAAAACTTGACTGTGAATCTCCATCCCTAAATACAGAATAGTTTGGGATGGGACCAGCTGTGACTTTTCCAAATTGACTAGGAGTCCCAATTCCTTGGCCAGATCTAGAGTCCAATTGAGATCCTTCAGACAGCGATGACTGGAAGAGGCTCTGAGAAGCCAGTCGTCCTTTAAGATGAAGATAAAACACCTGCACTGCGAAAGCTCAAACCAAAATGAAGTACTTCACCAAATATGTTGAGAAAACTCCAGGTTCTACAGCGAGTAAAAGTACGTCTTGTCGACACGTCGACAGAGAAGAAATTGAGTCTTTGTTTACATCGAGAGAGTGGTATCTGGCCGACAGTTGGCGCTGGTGGGCACACCCGCAACCTGTATAGCGATCGCTGGCGAGTTTTTACTGTTTTTTGTCTGTCGAGCAACAGAGTTGCAGCTATTATATATTCACCGGCTAAGTTAAATATTTAAAATTTGATATTTCTTATGGAAGGGGGCGAGAGAGATGGAGGTCTCTCTCTTTTCCGATTAGTAGGTTTTGAGCTACCAGGTTTTTGCACCTTCCCCAATACAGGTGCACCTGGTAACTTGGTGTCAGGTGGCATCTCCATCAAATCAGGCAAGGACATGGCCTGGGAGAGGTTAGTACTATTGTTGGTAATGGGGGACGAAGGCTGTACAGAAATGGGCAATGACCCATTTTTAATACGCTGTGGCAAAGCCTCAGAAGGCAATATGATTACCTTGTCATGCAGTACTTTATTATCAGAGGTTGTATTTCTTTTCTTAGGATTACTGGCAGTGCTAGGTGGGGTTGCTGTCTCCTGTGGTAAATTTACCTTTGATTTTAAGGCCTTTGCATAGCTGGTTGATTTATTCAACAGTCTTTTTGCATGTCCCACACTTATGTGTTCTAAACTTGATTTGTTTAGTGCAGCTTCCTCCAACTTATACAGTTCGCATCTCCTATCAGTTGATTTATGATTCAAATTGCAATTTGAACACCTGTCCTCAAGTGTACATTCTCCATGATAAGTTTTGGAGCAAATACCACACATTTTTCCATTTTTGCAAACTTTGGATGGGTGTCCAAATTTAAAACAATTAAAACATTGCAGGGGCTTTTGTTTGAAAGGCCGAACTTTAATCCTTTCATTTTCAATAAAAATATGGAAAGGTACATCAGCATCCTGGAAAGTAAGTATAATCATTGAAGTTCCAGGAATCTTATGCACTTTCCATACATTTAATGGACACATAGAAAGTATCTCCTCCTCTGTAAATTTGTATAGGTCCTTATTAAAGACCACTCCCCTTCCATAACTAAAATTTAGATGAGGTTTCATTTCCAATGTAATTTCATCACTGCCTGTCTAAGTTAGACAGTATTGCAGACTGAGTCGAAGATTTGGCATGGATGAGATAACCGTTCTTCCCAAAACGAGATATATCTCCAGGTGCTATGGTTCCTACTTTTTTTTGGATAAACTTACAAATCTTAAAATAATTCCCTATTATCCCTTTAGGTTCAGCTAAGAGCCACATTGGTGGTTTGGGTTTTCTCTGTGAAGGCATGGGTACATTTCCATCTTTTTCAAACCAATCAGCAGGTTTGTACACATCCAATTCCTTTGGGACCTTATCACAAAGAGCTCCCATGATGTTCAATTCGTTAATTTTGATACTACAAATATTACTTATGGCATTAAACGCTTCATCATTACTTTCAAAAGATATCCAAGAGTCCCATTTTTCATCTCCAAGTCTCATCCTTATTTCCTTTATCAATCCATAGCACTCAAATGCTCTATATATATCATCATAATTTGTCTCTAATGGGATTTGGGAAACATGAAGGAATCGTAGTTTCCCTGTGTTACCCAAATTGCTAGATTTTTTAACATCAGTAGAGTGGTCCTTTTTAGTTCGAAGGTCGTCAACAGAGTTTTCCTTAATTACAGTAGCAGAAGTCGTCAACAGTGCCGGGGGGGAGTCAGCAAATCCAGGGGATGGGGAGTCAGTATTTGAAGGGTCCATATTTAAGGGTGGGATTTTCAGGTTTTTTGTTGTTGTTTTGTTGGGGTACCTGCTTGAGAATTATAAGAAAGTATCATACGTTGGAAAGGAAATTTGTATTCTCCACTATCGGCACAATGAGAGTATACTTCCCCGATGGTCCACTCCATACCCTACCCGAAGGATAGCATCAAAACAGATATAGAGGCACAGGTGTAAGCTAAACCCGCCTGTTAGGACTGAGACCAAAGTAATATGGAATCATCCTCCCCATATCTGTAATGATGGGCTTCCGGCCAAAAGCCAAGAGTCCCACCTCAAGGATTGGATCCCCCTGGATTCCGATGACCCAACCCTTGAGAGTAGTTCCGCCAAAAAGGTCCAAACCATCTTTGGGATGGCTGAGATCATCCAATACTCTCATATATAGCTTTGAATGTGAATACCTCCCAACCGTGATCCCTTCTCCCATTCATCTAAGCAGGCAGTAATAACGAATGTGGAAATATCCACGCCATTTAAATAAAATAGAAAAAAATAGATAAATAAATGAACAAATAAAATAAATAAATATATATATGCATACATCTACATATATATATATATAATATATATATATATATTTATATATATATATATATATATATATATATATATATATATATATATATATATATAAAACTAAGAAAAATAATAATCATAGAGATAGGACAGCAAGATGAAAGAAAGTTGATAAAATTAGGAGAGGGTCGAAGTAATATTAAGCAGAAGAAAAAGATGAAAGAGAGAAATTTAGATTCGAACTGGGGGAGCAATTTCCCGAAGTTCGAGAGCCCTCTTGCCCGTCACCAAGATTCAGCACGGGAATGAAATGCCGTGCTGAAGCTCAATGACTTCATCAAGGCATTCTCTCATTAAGAGGGAAGAGGGTCGGGAACAATGACTTGGACCCTTTCATACATAGGATTTCCCTGACCTTGAAAAGGTGAATCCTCGTGACTACGAGTATAACTTATACCCTGTGAGAGGAGTCAGATGAGTTTCATACCTTATATCCATTGGTGAGTCCAGCTGAAACTGGTTACAGACTAGGATACCCAGATGGGAGGAAGAAAGGAGCAGAAGATAGATGGATGTTCTTCTAAAACCTAGTGTAACGCAGAATCCTCGACCAATGGCTACTGTCCCCTGAAAGGGCGCAAAGGTAGTTACAGCACCTGTTGCCCTACCACAATTGGTCCTATAGAAAAGGTGTTTAGAGACCTATGTGTCACATCGGTTAAATAGTGAGAGGTGAATGTAGATTGGCGTTTCCAGACTCCAGCTCTTAAGACTTGGGAGACTTAAAAATTCTTCTTAAATGCCAGAGAGGCAGCCACTCCCCTAACTTGATGGGCTTTGGGTTGAGCTGCCTCTGGGTCTCCATGAATGGCTCTTGCAATAACTTTCTTGAGCCAGAAAGAGATGGTATTGCGAGAGATCCTCTTCTTTACCTTATTGGTACTGAGGAAGAGATGACGGAGGCTTGGTCTGAAAGGTCTGGTGCGCCTGACCCAGGGGAATGGGAGTTAAGTCAATGGTGCCGCTCTTCCTTGACTTCCCCCCGGAGGAAGGAGGCAAGGAAGAGTCTGAAGGAAGAGATCGAGAGGCCGAAGAAGAGGCCTGAGACTTCATACCTTTCAACGGCGAACCTGGAGGTAACGAATCTTTCTTGGATTTCTTCTTCTTCCTATTCATGAACTTATCCCACTGCATTGGCGACCATTCTCTCCATACTTGGCAGGGGGAGCCTTCAGAACACCTATGACCTCTAAACGAAGGGCATAGGGAATGAGGATCCACCTCCGGTGGTGACATGAATGTGCCACAAGGTTTCGGGGGAATCCCGGGACACTTCCTCATATTAGAGGACATAACATCTAATAAGAAAGAAAAAGAAAAAGTTAATAAAAAAACACACAAAAGAAAGGCTAGTCTGCCAGTCAAACAAAAGCAGGAGCAGGGGTGTTACCACTGCGACGGCTAGAATTCGATTGAAGGTATTCAGTAGCTACCGGCCGGCAGCCCCACACCCCTAACGGGTGGATAACTACCAGCCCGGTCATTAACGACCTTGTTAAGGTTTTTCTGCCGTATTTTCCAGCTTGCGCAAGAATATCTCCTATAGTAAAGAATGAGGGTTTGTATTTAATGTAGGAACAATTAATTATTTAACAAATTCCCCAGGGAGGAACTCCGAAGAGGAACCCCGAGGAAACAACATAAAATTAAGTATTGCGCCCTTCCTTCCCCAGTCGACATCCATGGGAGAAGGGAGGGAGCGGAGAAACTGTAATAAAAACAGAATTACAATTATCTAAATCAGCTAAGAATATTCACTAATAGTGAGAGCTACTGATTCTCTGAAGGGAAGCGTTCCCCACGGAGAGAAGCTGAAAAGTTAAAATACAATTATAATTTCACTAAAAATAATTGAGACAAACAATTGGAAGAGCAACCTAACCCGCACACGGGAAAGGAGCTTCCCTAATAGTACACTGTTGTTGTAAAGGTGAAGACCTCGAGAAGAGAAAGGCCGTAGTCAAACTTTGAGAGGCCACATTCCCTTCGCTCAGAAATCCATGTTATCCGTGGGAAAAAAGGAAAAGGCGAAGACAATAGTTGAAAGAAGAGGGTTCAGGCGATGACAATTCCCCTGCGGCGCCCGAGTTAACGGTTATATGCCGATGGAAAGACGGATGGACCAGAGAGGGAGGTCGTTCCCCACGAAGTGTAACTGTGCTGGCCTTGCTAATCTACGCACGCATCGTTGTCGATATGTATCACACACACAGCACAAACACTGATAAGGAAACTTATCACATTTCTATACACATATATATACATAAACATGAAGAATGTTTTCATATATCTACAAGTATAAGAAAAAGTAAGTTAAAAGACAAAAATTAAAGGCAGTCCAGAATAGGCTAGGAGGGAGAGAGGAAACCGCTCTCGATCCAAGCCAAAAGTAAAGTGACTAAATCACAGGTGTGTGAATGGGAGTGGTAGCAAGCTACCCCACACACCCCCTTACCACCGCTAACTAGCGGTGTGGGTAGTTAACCCTCGTTAAATTTTAATGGCTCGTCATATCAGCTCCGCCGAGAGTATAACCCCTAATAAATAGCGTGGTTTGTATTCAAGTTACGGAACAAATCCCATTTGGACTTCTTCTCCCGTTGTCGCGAAAACCTCTCCCACTGGGAGGCAGACCACTCCCTACACTTGTTACTATCACACCGTTGGCCCCTACAAGAAGGACAAAGGGCGTGAGGATCAGTCTCGACAGCCGACATGAATGTTCCACAGGGGCGATCGAAACCCAGGGCAGGTGCGCATGATAGCAGAGGCCAACTTCACATATACAGAACTAGAAAAAGAAAAGAACAAAAGCAATTAAATGGCTGCCAATATGATGGCGAGGATGAGAGTGGACACGTCCGATCACCATCTGAGCCGAGAGCAAAGTGAGCTCAAGCACAGGTGTGTGAGAGGGGGGGGGGGATAGCAAGCTACCCTCCCCCTACCCCCCTCTAATTAGCGGTGTGGGTAGTAAACGCTCGTTAGAAATTAATAGCTCGTCATTTCAGCTACACCGAAAGTAATACCCCTATTGAATAGCGTGGTTTGTATTCCAGTTACGGAATAAATATTAAGATCATTAAAAACATTAAATTATCACAAATTTTTTAATCAATTTGTATTTTTCCTAACTATACAAGCCTGAGACCTTCATAGGAATCAGTTGTTAAACTTCTAACAAGGTAAACACAGCTGACTGACACGTGGCGAGGAAGCCCCACCCACTCACCTACAACTTTTGGGGTGGTTGAGGGGAGCAATGTAACTTCAAAATCTCTATACTGTAGTTAGGAATAATACAAATTTACTAAAAAAAAATTAATACATATACAGTATTAATACAACTAAACAAACTGCTAAACCAGATATTAATACCAAGATCCAGAATAAGAATTTAACAGACAGGAAGTTTATATCCAACAAATTATGATTATCTTTGACCTACTTAGAATCACACTTTGAGTTCTGTTAGGATTCAACTTCATGACCCATAATTTGCACCATACGCTAATTTTTGCTAGATCTCTATTACGGGATTCAGCAACCTCAGATCTACATTTTGGAAATGGAATTGATGTAAAGAGAGTAGCACCATCTGTATATGCAACCAGATTGTTTTTTTATACCAAACCCTGTATCATGTGTATAAAGTATGAAAAGTAATTGGCCACAAACACTACCCTGAGTAATGCTAGATATCGCATTCCTATGTAGGTAGTAGGTTGCCCAAGGCACCAGCCATCCATTGAGATACTACAGCTAGAGGGTTATTGGGTCCTTTGACTGGCCAGACAGTATAACATTGGACCCCTCTCTTGGATTACGGCTTGTTTCCTCTTTGCCGATACCTACACAGAATACTCTGGCCTATTATTTACACATTCTCCTTTTTCCTCATACATTTCATGACACTGAAATTACCAAACAATTTTTCATCTCTCAAGAAGTTAACTACTGCACTGTAATTGTTCAATGGCTACTTTCCTCCTTGTAAGGGTAGAAGAGACTTTAGATATGGTAAGCAGCTCTTCTAGGAGAAGGACACTCCAAAGTCAAACCATTATTCTCTAGTCTTGGGTAGTGCCATAGCTTCTGTACCATGGTCTTCCACTGTCTTGGGTTAATCTCTTGCTTGAGGGTAAACTCAGGCACTCTATTCTATCGTTGTTTTGAAGTTTTTATCCTTTTGTTATTTTCAAGTTTTTATAGTTTATATATGAGAGATTTATTTTAATGTTACTATTATTCTTAAACTTCTCTTGTAGTTTTTCCTTATTTTCTTTCCTCACCTGGCTATTTTCCCTGTTGGAGCCCTGCTTTTCCAAATAGGGTTGCAGCTTAGCAAGTAATAATAATAATAATAATAATAACAATAATAATAATAATAATATACTCAATATGGTACCCATCAACAACAACTCTTTGCAATCTATTACATAAAAATTCAATAATGATGCTAACAAAAGCCCCACCCACTGCCACCTTCTTTATTTTGGCCTATTACTTTACAACATGTTTATCCTAAAATAAAGTTTTATCATCTGTTGTTAGGGTTGTAGTGAATGATGTGGTAACGTCCCTAGCTGGTGAACGCCAAACTGAAGTTCGAGTCCCGCTCAAACTCAGTTTCTTTGGTCACTCCAACCTCACCATCCTTCTGAGCTAATGATGGGGCGTTTGGGGAAGCCTATAGGTCTATCTGCTGAGTCATCAGCAGCCATTGCCAGGCCCTCCTTGGTCCTAGCTTAAGTGGAGAGGAGGCTTGGGCACTGATCATATGTGTATATGGTCAGTCTCTCAGACATTGTCCTGTTCGATAAGGCAATGTCATTGTCCCTTGCCCCTGCCATTCATGAGTAACCTTTAAACTTTTACAATCTATTTTGTAGATCAAAACACAGCAAGACAGAATTAAATAAGGTCCTCAACTTGCAAACAGCTTCTTCAAACCAATCAATTTTGTAAGACGAGGGCTCTCTCTACAAACAATTTGAAGGTTTTGTAAGTACAGAGCCTCCCCCCCCCCAACCCCATACAGATACACTACCTTAGGGATGTCAAATACAGCTCAGCACTCTATGGTGCTTCAAATTTGCATCAATAAGATAATGCAAAATTAGTAAGGTGAAATAGTGACCTAATAAGCATATACTATATCTCCTAGTCATCTGATATCATTCAATCTATGTCTTAATTATCTCTAAGTCTGGCTGTGACAACCATAAGTCCCAAGCTGGGCTGAGAAAATTATCGGAGCCTTTGTAGCTGGTTAGGACAGATTGGGTCAGTGATTAAAATGTGGGTAAATATTCAATATAGAACAATAGTCCTCATGAGGGAAATAATGAATGAATGAATGATTTAAAGTTTTCAGGCATTATATATATATATATATATATATATATATATATATATATATATATATATATATATATATATATATATATATATATATATATATATATATATATATATATATATATATAGGTACTTTGGGTACTGTACTTTGAACTGCTCTGATGGAAATATTTTGGGGAAACCCATAATTTGAAATTTTAGACACTTTCAAAGTTCAAAATTCATGCCTGAAAAACCCCGTTTTAAAAGGGAAACAAACACAAGAACACCATATAACATAGGGTCCCCCACCTAACCTAACCTAGGAGCCTTATCCTTACCTACCACGGGGATAGGACCCCTCAGACAGCCATATCCTTAACATTCCCGGAGCCAAGGTCTATAGAATATGGTCTCCTCATCCCTGGTCCAAAAATTGACACTTCTGCGCAGGTGGATTTCGTGACGTCACCATCTCCAAACGGACGGGTGCTACCTACAGTTAATCGGAAGTGGTCATTCAGTAGCCTTAAACAGGCAAACAAAGTAAACAGGTCAGAGAATTGTCTTGGTCATCGATCTAATTCTTGAAAGGGGTTGTGAAAATTTTAACAATATTCAATTACCAATTTGCCCAATAACTGAGCTGTGTTTGGATGCTTCTCAAACAGGACAAAAAATTCAGATCTTATATTTCATTCATTTCCAAAGGACAGTGAAACTAGGAGAAAATGGGTTGAGAATGCACTGATATGTAGCCGGCACTTTGAAGCAGATGTCTATGAAAGGAATTTGATGTACGAATTATTAGACAAATCGGTGCCTCGAAATCTGATAAAAATGCAGAAAGCACTTCTTTAGTTGCATACGTCAGACAGGTGCATGTCATCAGCATCCCTCTCCTGTTGCATTTAAACACCGGGTCTGAGCCCACCTATTAGGAAAGGAAGCAATTCTCTTAGGTTCCAAATCTAACATTCAAAGTTGTGAAGGTGTGAATGCAACTTCAAACAATTTGCTCATTTTCTTTCCAAGGAAATACAGTAATTGAAAATGAAGAAAATTATCTTCAGAAAGAATTAACCCTTTTACCCCCAAAGGACATACTGGTACGTTTCACAAAACTCATCCCTTTACCCCCATGGACGTACCGGTACGTCCTTGCAAAAAACTGCTATTTAAATTTTTTTGCATATTTTTATAGTTTTTTGAGCACCTTCAGGCATTTTCCAAGAGAATGAGACCAACCTGACCTCTCTATGATGGAAATTAAGGCTGTTAGAGCAATTTAAAAGAAATATACTGCAAAATGTGCTGGGAAAAAAATAACCCATGGGGGTTAAGGGTTGGAAATTTCCAAATAGCCTGGGGGTAAAAGGGTTAAGCTTGTCTGCTATGTTGTTTTGCTTGCCAGAAAATGAATTTGGAAATTGCACTAATGCTAGTCTGGAAGATGTGGAACGTTTATTACAAGATGCCATGGAAGAAGGACGATATGTGGGAGGGTTTATAGCTCGGAAGTTTCCTCGGTATGAATTTTTAGGCAATAGAGCAAGTAAAGGGGATAAAACATGGATGGTGCTGTAAGTAGGGGTGACAGAAAACTGATGAAACAAAACATGGATGGTGCTGTAAGTAGGGGTGACAGAAAACTGATGAAACAAAACATGGATGGTGCTGTAAGTAGGGGTGACAGAAAACTGATGAAACAAAACATGGATGGTGCTGTAAGTAGGGGTGACAGAAAACTGATGAAACAAAACATGGATGGTGCTGTAAGTAGGGGTGACAGAAAACTGATGAAACAAAACATGGATGGTGCTGTAAGTAGGGGTGACAGAAAACTGATGAAACCCAATGAAGAATTTTTCGAAAACCTAAAAACAATGGAAAAAATATTTCTTTGTTTTCATGGCGAGAAATCTTTGAAATCAGGGGGAAACGTAATAACTTCATTAGCTGAAATGATGTACGAGCATATTTTATTACCTCAGGAAGTTATTGGGTATTTTGTACGTTGTCGTACTTTTTTTAGGATTCAAATTTTGAATAAAAACATTAGCTCATCTTGGAAAGCTGTAGGTAAAATGTTGAAGTTGGTTTCTTAATTATTTGCTTGTAAGAAGAAAGATTTAAGACGAGCGTAACCATGTTTATCATGGAAGTGGTGGAAATGTGAAAATATTTATTTTTAAATATTATTCCTTTACTCTTGTAAGCAAATGTAATTAAATAAATCTTTTATGCACAAAATACAGAACTGTTTCCACAGTGAGTAATGTTATTTTCCTAAGATAATAAAGTGGCTCTTAATTTGTTATTAATTACAAAGAAAGGAGCGTTTGTAGGGTGACGGCCAGATCCCGTAGAAAACGGGAATATTCTGATCTGTGGCCGTCGTTCTAAAAACGATTTTGGCGGGAGAAGCTAACTTAAAAACCCACCTAACCTATGCTAAAAGCCATATCCTTACCCAGGGGGGCTTCACCCCTCCCGGACCCCCCTCCCCCGCCCTTACACAGCAGTTTCCTTACCTACGAGTACGACGGGAGAAGCTAATTTAAAAAAACCCACCTAACCTATGCTAAAAGCCGTGTCCTTACCCAAAGGGGCTGCGCCCCCCCGGACCCCCCCTTACACAACATATTTAAGATCCGTAGACCATTTCCAAACGTTTTTATTCTATACAAGATAACAGTCGGAGCGATAATAAGCAAATTAGGACGCTTGGCCGTAGCGCTACAAACTACCCCAAAGAAATTAACAAAAAATCACTATATTTGTATGAATGTTGACGAAGGAGACTGATGCATTGGCTATGCTGACTTCAAGGATTATATCCCCCCAAGCCACCATATCCTCACTAATCTGCGCGTGAGAAGACTTCGTATTCTATAGACCTTGCCCGGAGCCTTTGTATATCAGCGGCCAGTTCCTCACGTGTTCATTATAAATGTACATGAACTAACCTAGACATTCCGGTTTCATTGTAGTTTATTACATGGCAATGTAACCTAGGATTCCAACTACATTTTCTTATAGGAAAAATTACGCTCCCTTCGAAAATAACACTCGTTCCCGTCGCAAATAAATAGTTTCAGAAATATATATACATCTATATCCTCCGATAATGGGGGACCCCCAGTGGGAACTCGGGGTTTTGGGTGGGGAAAACATACTGGGGAACCGATATATAACCGTAAATCAGTCCTTTTCTTCTTTATACATTTCCTTCTTGTATTTATTATAACCGTAGGAAAATAACCTACAAGGCGTGTCCTTACCTAACGGGGTGGCTGCAACCCTCCTTACACTGCCGTATTTTAAGTTTGGCATGATAATACATACAGGAGGCCGATATCATACATACACCCCTCTATATCTA
Organism: Palaemon carinicauda; assembly: GCF_036898095.1. Classification (NCBI taxonomy): domain Eukaryota; kingdom Metazoa; phylum Arthropoda; class Malacostraca; order Decapoda; family Palaemonidae; genus Palaemon; species Palaemon carinicauda. The sequence continues at coordinate 19,149,924 of NC_090769.1, forward strand.
TATACTTTAATCTTACCGTTAAATATAGTTGAATTGTTTCCCCATCTTTACGTGACGTCCACTATATCTTCACAATTTGAATTGTTTACATTTATACCGTTCTACCGTTCCTGGTCTGGAAGGCCTCATTTTGTGTATTACATTTCATTTTAAAGTTTTTTTTTTTCATTTATAGCCATTCTAATACGATAAAAATAAATATTATTATTATATTTTATTTTATTTAATAGCAACAATTAACACCTTATACGTATATATTATAAAATATAGGCTCTTATATTAGGGAGATATGTGCAACACTACAATAATTTGTTCTAATTTCATGTGGTACCTTATTGTTCAATCTCTGGTATGTGAAAATTGACGTATTTTTTTTTTATTAAATATATTGAAAATTCTTTTAAAAATAATAAATACTATCAGTACGTTAGAATATTATTTATTTAGTACAATACTGCACTCGGTTATCTTGATTGTGACAGTGAAGTAGTAGACTAGAAAAAGTAATGTCTTAATTTCTATATATGTAAAAAAAAAAAAATCATATTTTATGTGGCCACGTTCGTATATTCAAATATCAAGAAACACGCTCACATTGTATATATGAACATATTTGCCCTCTTACATTCTTATATTCTAAAGTAGTTAAACCATGTTTAATAAATCGTAGTTCATTCTTTTTACGTTGTTTATAAAACTGTTATTCCTAAGGCTACTCGAATTACACTACCTACCGATTAATGCTAGGATGGAATTTAATATATATATATATATATATATATATATATATATATATATATATATATATATATATATATATATATATATATATATATATATATATATATATATATATATATATATATATATATATATATATATATATATATATATATATATATATATATATATATATATATATATATATATATATATATATATATATATATATATATATTAAATTCCATTCTAGCATCAATCGGTAGGTAGTGTAATTCGATATATATATATATATATATATATATATATATATATATATATATATATATATATATATATATATATATATATATATATATATATATGTGTGTGTGTGTGTGTGTGTGTGTGTGTGTGTGTGTGTGTGCGTGTGTGTGCATCAGCCAACGAAATCATGCCGACACAAAAACAGTTACAAATGGTTGTAAATTAATGTAGATAAGATAAGCGGCCCTAAGACTGAAGATATTAAGGATTTCACGAATAAATTAAACTAAGACTTTCTTGTTACATTTTATATAAGTGCTTTGACAAAATCTTAACATCTCATACTTTGAAAAAAAATCTGAAATTACTTAAAACAATTAAATATGTAAAACGTATGTGAATAAATAGGAAAATATTCTTCTCAGGCTGCATAAATAAATAAATATCACACTGTTGTGTATGAAAAATTATATTTCTATTTTATTTTTTCACTTATAAGTAAATTTAAGGCATATAAGTGCTTTACTTAAATTATATTAATAACAAATGACTTATTTATTCATTTATAAAAGTAGTTATATATCGCCATAACCGGAAAAAAAATAGGTGCTACTATAGCGTGAGGTCTACTGCCATATGTCGCCTACCCAGGCGGAGGGTGAGGTCTACCACGCGACAAGCTTGGACCTTCCGCAACCTAAATGCCATGGGGTACCAGCATTCTACAGTGAACCACCAGCAATATTATGGGGATCCAGCGACAGGAGCACACACACAGGCAATTGAGCGATCGTGGTTGGACGCTAAAACGATGATTCTGAAGAGATTAATGCGAGGTGTTGGTCGTCAGCTGTTCCAGTCTCATCTTTATTTTTGCTGGAAGGTGATGAGAAAAAATTCCAATGATCTATTTGTCTTTCTTAGAAGATATACGAAGTGTGTACCGCTAGGATAAATGTATGGAAATATATGATAACATGTTTATTTTTACCTTTATTCCTTTTTTAATGTAATTAGAAATCCAACTATCTATTTAAGTCATTTCTAAGATATGTTTAAATGACATGTTTATTGCTTAAACAAATGTATGAAATATGTTTTATCCATTAGGGACGAATAATTTAGCAGTAGACCGATAACATGTTTATTTTTACCTTTATTCTTTTTTTAATGTAATTAGAAATCCAATTATCTATTTAAGTCATTTCTAAGATATGTTTAAATTAAGTGTTTATTGTTTTGTATCGCTAGAATAAATATGGAAATATATAACATGTTTATTTCTACCTTTATTATTTTTTTTCATTGTAATTAAAATTCCAATTATCATTTTAAGACATTTCTAAAATATGTTTATATTGAGTGTTTATTGCTTAAACAAATGTATGAAATGTGTTTTATCTATGAGGGACGAATAATTCAGCAGTAGACCTCACGCTATAGTAGCACCGAAAAATATTTATCAAATTCTTGCGCATCCTGTGAAGCAATAGTTTTTTCTACTTTATTTAATTTACAAGTTATTTTAAGGCATGCGAGTGGTTTATGGGTATAAATAAATGTAATTTATAATAAATGTATATATATATATATTTACTAAACAAAGCGATTATATATAACCAAAAGCTTAGAAATATAAACTGGAAATTACCACCTGACAGAATTCGATAGCATTTGGCCTTACCGGGGACGTATAATCAAACCATTGCATTATTTAAA
>NC_090769.1:19157608-19168255 GCF_036898095.1 Palaemon carinicauda
GTGTCAGATTTTGTGGTAGACTACAGCATAGAGTCGTTTTATGGGTATAAATGTGGTCATCGCATATTTTCGCTCTCCGGCTAAAATTATAGAAGATATATGAGTTTTTATTGAAAAAGGGCTCTATTTTTGGGGGTCCGAATCGAGTAAGGGCCGGGGTCAGAGATAATGCCCCAAATTTTTCGGTGTCAGATTTTGTGTTAGACTACAGCATAGAGTCGTTTTAGGGGTATAAATGTGGTCATCGCATATTTTCGCTCGTCCGGCTAAAATTATAGAAGATATATGAGTTTTTATTGAAAAAGGGCTCTATTTTTGGGGTCCGAATCGAGTAAGGGCCGGGGTCAGAGATAATGCCCAAATTTTTCGGTTGTCAGATTTTGTGTTAGACTACAGCAATAGAGTCGTTTTATGGGTATAAATGTGGTCATCGCATATTTTCGCTTTCCGGCTAAAATTATAGAAGATATATGAGTTTTTATTGAAAAAGGGCTCTATTTTTGGGGTACGAATCGAGTAAGGGCCGGGGTCAGAGATAATGCCCCAAATTTTTCGGTGTCAGATTTTGTGTTAGACTACAGCATAGAGTCGTTTTATGGGTATAAATGTGGTCATCGCATATTTTCGCTCTCCGGCTAAAATTATAGAAGATATAGGAGTTTTTATTGAAAAAGGGCCCTTTTTTTTGGGGTCCGAATCGAGGTAAGGGCCCGGGGTCAGAGATATTGCCCCAAAATTTCGGTGTCAGATTTTGTGTTAGACTACAGCATAGAGTCGTTTTAAGGGTATAAATGTGGTCATCACATATTTTCGCTCTCCGGCTAAAATTATAGGAAGATATACAAGTTTTTATTAAAAAAGGGCTCTATTTTTGGGGTCCGAATCGAGTAAGGGCCGGGGTCAGAGATAATGCCCCAAATTTTTCGGTAGTCAGATTTTGTGTTAGACTACAGCAGAGAGTCGTTTTTATGGGTATAAATGTAGTCATCGCATATTTTCGCTCTCCGGCTAAAATTAATAGAAGATATATGAGTTTTTATTGAAAAAGGGCTCTATTTTTGGGGTCCGAATCGAGTAAGGGGCCGGGGTCAGAGATAATGCCCCAAATTTTTCGGTGTCCAGATTTTGTGTTAGACTACAGCATAGAGTCGTTTTATGGGTTATAAATGTGGGTCATCGCATATTTTCGCTCTCCGGCTAAAATTATAGATATATGAGTTTTTATTGAAAAAGGGCTCTATTTTTGGGGTTCCGAATCGAGTAAGGGCCGGGGTCAGATATAATGCCCCAAATTTTCAGTGTCAGATTTTGTGTTAGACTACAGCATAGAGTCGTTTTATGGGTATAAATGTGGTCATTGCATAATTTCGCTCTCCGGCTAAAAATATAGAAGATATATGAGTTTTTATTGAAAAAGGGCTCTATTTTTGGGGTACGAATCGAGTAAGGGCCGGGGTCAGAGATAATGCCCCCAAATTTTTTCGGTGTCAGATTTTGTGTTAGACTACAGCATAGAGTCGTTTTATGGGTATAAATGTGGTCATCGCATATTTTCGCTCTCGGCTAAAATTATAGAAGATATATGAGTTTTTATTGAAAAAGGGCTCTATTTTTGGGGGTCCGAATCGAGTAAGGGCCGGGGTCAGAGATAATGCCCAAAATTTTTCGGTGTCAGATTTTGTGTTAGACTACAGCATAGAGTCGTTTTATGGGGTATAAATGTGGTCATCGCATATTTTCGCTCTCCGGCTAAAATTATAGAAGATAAATGAGTTTTTATTGAAAAAGGGCTCTATTTTTGGGGTCCGAATCGAGTAAGGGCCGGGGTCAGAGATAATGCCCCAAATTTTTCAGTGTCAGATTTTGTGTTAGACTACAGCATAGAGTTGTTTTATGGGTATAAATGTGGTCATCGCATATTTTCGCTCTCCGGCTAAAATTATAGAAGATATATGAGTTTTTATTGAAAAAGGGCCCTATTTATGGGGTCCGAATCGAGTAAGGGCCGGGGTCAGAGATAATGCCCCAAATTTTTTTCGGTGTCAGATTTTGTGTTAGACTACAGCATAGAGTCGTTTTATGGTATAAATGTGGTCATCGCATATTTTCGCTCTCCGGCTAAAATTATAGAAGATATATGAGTTTTTATTGAAAAAGGGCCCTATTTTTGGGGTCCGAATCGAGTAAGGGCCGGGGTCAGAGATAATGCCCCAAATTTTTCGGTGTCAGATTTTGTGTTAGACTACAGCATAGAGTCGTTTTATGGGTATAAATGTGGTCATCGCATATTTTCGCTCTCCGGCTAAAATTATAGAAGATATATGAGTTTTTATTGAAAAAGGGCCCTATTTTTTGGGTCCGAATCGAGTCAGGGCCGGGGTCAGAGATAATGCCCCAAATTTTTCGGTGTCAGATTTTGTGTTAGACTACAGCATAGAGTCGTTTTATGGGTATAAATGTGGTCATCGCATATTTTCGCTCTCCAGCTAAAATTATAGAAGATATATGAGTTTTTATTGAAAAAGGGCTCTATTTTTGGGGTCCGAATCGAGTAAGGGCCGGGGTCAGAGATAATGCCCCAAATTTTTCGGTGTCAGATTTTGTGTTAGACTACAGCATAGAGTCGTTTTATGGGGTATAAATGTGGTCATCGCATATTTTCGCTCTCCGGCTAAAATTATAGAAGATATATGAGTTTTTATTGAAAAAGGGCCCCATTTTTGGGGTCCGAATCGAGTAATGGCCGGGGTCAGAGATATGCCCCAAATTTTTCGGTGTCAGATTTGTGTTAGACTACAGCATAGAGTCGTTTTATGGGTATAAATGTGGTCATCGCATATTTTCGCTCTCCGGCTAAAATTATAGAAGATATATGAGTTTTTATTGAAAAAGGGCTCTATTTTTGGGGTCCGAATTGAGTAAGGGCCGGGGTCAGAGATAATGCCCCAAATTTTTCGGTGTCAGATTTTGTGTTAGACTACAGCATAGAGTCGTTTTATGGGTATAAATGTGGTCATCGCATATTTTCGCTCTCCGGCTAAAATTATAGAAGATATATGAGTTTTTATTGAAAAAGGGCTCTATTTTTGGGGTCCGAATCGAGTAAGGGCCGGGGTCAGAGATAATGCCCCAAATTTTTCGGTGTCAGATTTTGTGTTAGACTACAGCATAGAGTCGTTTTATGGGTATAAATGTGGTCATCGCATATTTTCGCTCTCCGGCTAAAATTATGGAAGATATATGAGTTTTTATTGAAAAAGGGCTCTATTTTTGGGGTCCGAATCGAGTAAGGGCCGGGGTCAGAGATAATGCCCCAAATTTTTCGGTGTCAGATTTTGTGTTAGACTACAGCATAGAGTTGTTTTATGGGTATAAATGTGGTCATCGCATATTTTCGCTCTCCGGCTAAAATTATAGAAGATATATGAGTTTTTATTGAAAAAGGGCTCTATTTTTGGGGTACGAATCGAGTAAGGGCCGGGGTCAGAGATAATGCCCCAAATTTTTCGGTGTCAGATTTTGTGTTAGACTACAGCATAGAGTCGTTTTATGGGTATAAATGTGGTCATCGCATATTTTCGCTCTGCGGCTAAAATTATAGAAGATATATGAGTTTTTATTGAAAAAGGGCCCTTTTTTTGGGGTCCGAATCGAGTAAGGGCCGGGGTCAGAGATAATGCCCCATATTTTTCGGTGTCAGATTTTGTGTAAGACTACAGCATAGTCGTTTTATGGGTATAAATGTGGTCATCGCATATTTTCGCTCTCCGGCTAAAATTATAGAAGATATGAGTTTTTATTGAAAAAGGGCCCTATTTTTTGGGTCCGAATCGAGTAATGGCTGGGGTCAGAGATAATGCCCCAAATTTTTCGGTGTCAGATTTTGTGTTAGACTACAGCATAGAGTCGTTTTATGGGTATAAATGTGGTCATCGCATATTTTCGCTCTCCAGCTAAAATTATAGAAGATATATGAGTTTTTATTGAAAAAGGGCTCTATTTTTGGGGTCCGAATCGAGTAAGGGCCGGGGTCAGAGATAATGCCCCAAATTTTTCGGTGTCAGATTTTGTGTTAGACTACAGCATAGAGTCGTTTTATGGGTATAAATGTGGTCATCGCATATTTTCGCTCTCCGGCTAAAATTATAGAAGATATATGAGTTTTTATTGAAAAAGGGCCCCATTTTTGGGGTCCGAATCAAGTAATGGCCGGGGTCAGAGATAATGCCCCAAATTTTTCGGTGTCAGATTTTGTGTTAGACTACAGCATAGAGTCGTTTTATGGGTATAAATGTGGTCATCGCATATTTTCGCTCTCCGGCTAAAATTATAGAAGATATATGAGTTTTTATTGAAAAAGGGCTCTATTTTTGGGGTCCGAATTGAGTAAGGGCCGGGGTCAGAGATAATGCCCGAAATTTTTCGGTGTCAGATTTTGTGTTAGACTACAGCATAGAGTCGTTTTATGGGTATAAATGTGGTCATCGCATATTTTCGCTCTCCGGCTAAAATTATAGAAGATATATGAGTTTTTATTGAAAAAGGGCTCTATTTTTGGGGTCCGAATCGAGTAAGGGCCGGGGTCAGAGATAATGCCCCAAATTTTTCGGTGTCAGATTTTGTGTTAGACTACAGCATAGAGTCGTTTTATGGGTATAAATGTGGTCATCGCATATTTTCGCTCTCCGGCTAAAATTATGGAAGATATATGAGTTTTTATTGAAAAAGGGCTCTATTTTTGGGGTCCGAATCGAGTAAGGGCCGGGGTCAGAGATAATGCCCCAAATTTTTCGGTGTCAGATTTTGTGTTAGACTACAGCATAGAGTTGTTTTATGGGTATAAATGTGGTCATCGCATATTTTCGCTCTCCGGCTAAAATTATAGAAGATATGAGTTTTTATTGAAAAAGGGCTCTATTTTTGGGGTACGAATCGAGTAAGGGCCGGGGTCAGAGATAATGCCCCAAATTTTTCGGTGTCAGATTTTGTGTTAGACTACAGCATAGAGTCGTTTTATGGGTATAAATGTGGTCATCGCATATTTTCGCTCTCCGGCTAAAATTGTAGAAGATATATGAGTTTTTATTGAAAAAGGGCCCTTTTTTTGGGGTCCGAATCGAGTAAGGGCCGGGGTCAGAGATAATGCCCCATATTTTTCGGTGTCAGATTTTGTGTAAGACTACAGCATAGTCGTTTTATGGGTATAAATGTGGTCATCGCATATTTTCGCTCTCCGGCTAAAATTATAGAAGATATGAGTTTTTATTGAAAAAGGGCCCTATTTTTGGGGTCCGAATCGAGTAAGGGCCGGGGTCAGAGATAATGCCCCAAATTTTTCGGTGTCAGATTTTGTGTTAGACTACAGCATATAGTCGTTTTAGGGGTATAAATGTGGTCATCGCATATTTTCGCTCTCCGGCTAAAATTATAGAAGATATATGAGTTTTTATTGAAAAAGGGCTCTATTTTTGGGGTCCGAATCGAGTAAGGGCCGGGGTCAGACATAATGCCCCAAATTTTTCGGTGTCAGATTTTGTGTTAGACTACAGCATAGAGTCGTTTTATGGGTATAAATGTGGTCATCGCATATTTTCGCTCTCCGGCTAAAATTATAGAAGATATATGAGTTTTTATTGAAAAAGGGCTCTATTTTTTGGGTCCGAATCGAGTAAGGGCCGGGGTCAGAGATAATGCCCCAAAATTTCGGTGTCAGATTTTGTGTTAGACTACAGCATAGAGTCGTTTTATGGGTATAAATGTGGTCATCACATATTTTCGCTCTCCGGCTAAAATTATAGAAGATATACGAGTTTTTATTAAAAAAGGGCTCTATTTTTGGGGTCCGAATCGAGTAAGGGCCGGGGTCAGAGATAATGCCCCAAATTTTTCGGTGTCAGATTTTGTGTTAGACTACAGCATAGAGTCGTTTTATGGGTATAAATGTGGTCATCGCATATTTTCGCTCTCCGGCTAAAATTATAGAAGATATGTGAGTTTTTATTGAAAAAGGGCTCTATTTTTGGGGTCCGAATCGAGTAAGGGCCGGGGTCAGAGATAATGCCCCAAATTTTTCGGTGTCAGATTTTGTGTTAGACTACAGCATAGAGTCGTTTTATGGGTATAAATGTGGTCATCGCATATTTTCGCTCTCCGGCTAAAATTATAGAAGATATATGAGTTTTTATTGAAAAAGGGCTCTATTTTTGGGGTCCGAATCGAGTAAGGGCCGGGGTCAGAGATAATGCCCCAAATTTTTCGGTGTCAGATTTTGTGTTAGACTTCAGCATAGAGTCGTTTCATGGGTATAAATGTGGTCATCGCATATTTTCGCTCCCCTTCTAAAATTATAGAATATATATGAGTTTTTATTGAAAAAGGGCCCTATTTTTGGGGTCCGAATCGAGTAAGGGCCGGGGTCAGAGATAATGCCCCAAATTTTTCGGTGTCGGATTTTGTGTTAGACTACAGCAGAGAGTCGTTTTATGGGTATAAATGTGGTCATCGCATATTTTCGCTCTCCGGCTAAAATTATAGAAGATATGAGTTTTTATTGAAAAAGGGCTCTATTTTTGGGGTCCGAATCGAGTAAGGGCCGGGGTCAGAGATAATGCCCCAAATTTTTCGGTGTCAGATTTTGTGTTAGACTACAGCATAGAGTCGTTTTATGGGTATAAATGTGGTCATCGCATATTTTCGCTCTCCGGCTAAAATTATAGATATATGAGTTTTTATTGAAAAAGGGCTCTATTTTTGGGGTCCGAATCGAGTAAGGGCCGGGGTCAGATATAATGCCCCAAATTTTTCGGTGTCAGATTTTGTGTTAGACTACAGCATAGAGTCGTTTTATGGGTATAAATGTGGTCATTCCATATTTTCGCTCTCCGGCTAAAATTATAGAAGATATATGAGTTTTTATTGAAAAAGGGCCCTTTTTTTGGGGTCCGAATCGAGAAAGGGCCGGGGTCAGAGATAATGCCCCAAATTTTTCGGTGTCAGATTTTGTGTTAGACTACAGCATAGAGTCGTTTTATGGGTATAAATGTGGTCATCGCATATTTTCGCTCTCCGGCTAAAATTATAGAAGATATATGAGTTTTTATTGAAAAAGGGCTCTATTTTTGGGGTCCGAATCGAGTAAGGGCCGGGGTCAGAGATAATGCCCCAAATTTTTCGGTGTCGGATTTTGGGTTAGACTACAGCATAGAGTCGTTTTATGGGTATAAATGTGGTCATCGCATATTTTCGCTCTCCGGCTAAAATTATAGAAGATATATGAGTTTTTATTGAAAAAGGGCTCTATTTTTGGGGTCCGAATCGAGTAAGGGCCGGGGTCAGAGATAATGCCCCAAATTTTTCGGTGTCAGATTTTGTGTTAGACTACAGCATAAGAGTCGTTTTATGGGTATAAATGTGGTCATCGCATATTTTCGCTCTCCGGCTAAAATTATAGAAGATATATGAGTTTTTATTGAAAAAGGGCTCTATTTTTGGGGTCCAAATCGAGTAAGGGCCAGGGTCAGAGATAATGCCCCAAATTTTTCGGTGTCAGATTTTGTGTTAGACTACAGCATAAGAGTCGTTTTATGGGTATAAATGTGGTCATCGCATATTTTCGCTCTCCGGCTAAAATTATAGAAGATATATGAGTTTTTATTGAAAAAGGGCTCTATTTTTGGGGTCCAAATCGAGTAAGGGCCGGGGTCAGAGATAATGCCCCAAATTTTTCGGTGTCAGATTTTGTGTTAGACTACAGCATAGAGTCGTTTTATGGGTATAAATGTGGTCATCGCATATTTTCGCTCTCCGGCTAAAATTATAGAAGATATATGAGTTTTTATTGAAAAAGGGCTCTATTTTTGGGGTCCGAATCGAGTAAGGGCCGGGGTCAGAGATAATGCCCCCAAATTTTTCGGTGTCAGATTTTGTGTTAGACTACAGCATAAGAGTCGTTTTATGGGTATAAATGTGGTCATCGCATATTTTCGCTCTCCGGCTAAAATTATAGAAGATATATGAGTTTTTATTGAAAAAGGGCTCTATTTTTGGGGTCCGAATCGAGTAAGGGCCGGGGTCAGAGATAATGCCCCAAATTTTTCGGTGTCAGATTTTGTGTTTGACTACAGCATAGAGTCGTTTTATGGGTATAAATGTGGTCATCGCATATATTCGCTCTCCGGCTAAAATTATAGAAGATATATGAGTTTTTATTGAAAAAGGGCTCTATTTTACGGGTCCGAATCGAGTAAGGGCCGGGGTCAGAGATAATGCCCCAAATTTTTCGGTGTCGGATTTTGTGTTAGACTACAGCATAGAGTCGTTTTATGGGTATAAATGAGGTCATCGCATATTTTCGCTCTCCGGCTAAAATTATAGAAGATATATGAGTTTTTATTGAAAAAGGGCTCTATTTTTGGGGTCCAAATCGAGTAGGGGCCGGGGTCAGAGATAATGCCCCAAATTTTTCAGTGTCAGATTTTGTGTTAGACTACAGCATAGAGTCGTTTTATGGGTATAAATGTGGTCATCGCATATTTTCGCTCTCCGGCTAAAATTATAGAAGATATATGAGTTTTTATTGAAAAAGGGCTCTATTTTTGGGGTCCGAATCGAGTAAGGGCCGGGGTCAGAGATAATGCCCCAAATTTTTCGGTGTCAGATTTTGTGTTAGACTACAGCATAGAGTCGTTTTATGGGTATAAATGTGGTCATCGCATATTTTCGCTCTCCGGCTAAAATTATAGAAGATATATGAGTTTTTATTGAAAAAGGGCTCTATTTTTGGGGTCCGAATCGAGTAAGGGCCGGGGTCAGAGATAATGCCCCAAATTTTTCGGTGTCAGATTTTGTGTTAGACTACAGCATAGAGTCGTTTAATGGGTATAAATGTGGTCATCGCATATTTTCGCTCTCCGGCTAAAATTATAGAAGATATATGAGTTTTCATTGAAAAAGGGCCCTATTTTTGGGGTCCGAATCGAGTAAGGGCCGGGGTCAGAGATAATGCCCCAAATTTTTCGGTGTCAGATTTTGTGTTAGACTACAGCATAGAGTCGTTTTATGGGTATAAATGTGGTCATCGCATATTTTCGCTCTCCGGCTAAAATTATAGAAGATATATGAGTTTTTATTGAAAAAGGGCTCTATTTTTGGGGTCCGAATCGAGTAAGGCCGGGGTCAGAGATAATGCCCCAAATTTTTCGGTGTCAGATTTTGTGTTAGACTACAGCATAGAGTCGTTTTATGGGTATAAATGTGGTCATCGCATATTTTCGCTCTCCGGCTAAAATTATAGAAGATATATGAGTTTTTATTGAAAAAGGGCCCTTTTTTTGGGGTCCGAATCGAGTAAGGGCCGGGGTCAGAGATAATGCCCGAAATTTTTCGGTGTCAGATTTTGTGTTAGACTACAGCATGGAGTCGTTTTATGGGTATAAATGTGGTCATCGCATATTTTCGCTCTCCGGCTAAAATTATAGAAGATATATGAGTTTTTATTGAAAAAGGGTCTATTTTTGGGGTCCGAATCTAGTAAGGGCCGGGGTCAGAGATAATGCCCCAAATTTTTCGGTGTCAGATTTTGTGTTAGACTACAGCATAGAGTCGTTTTATGGGTATAAATGTGGTCATCGCATATTTTTGCTCTCCGGCTAAAATTATAGAAGATATATGAGTTTTTATTGAAAAAGGGCTCTATTTTTGGGGTCCGAATCGCGTAAGGGCGGGGGTCAGAGATAATGCCCCAAATTTTTCGGTGTCAGATTTTGTGTTAGACTACAGCATAGAGTCTTTTTATGGGTATAAATGTGGTCATCGCATATTTTCGCTCTCCGGCTAAAATTATAGAAGATATATGAGTTTTTATTGAAAAAGGGCCCTATTTTTGGGGTCCGAATCGAGTAAGGGCCGGGGTCAGAGATAATGCCCCAAATTTTTCGGTGTCAGATTTTGTGTTAGACTACAGCATAGAGTCGTTTTATGGGTATAAATGTGGTCATCGCATATTTTCGCTCCGGCTAAAATTATAGAAGATATATGAGTTTTTATTGAAAAAGGGCTCTATTTTTGGGGTCCGAATCGAGTAAGGGCCGGGGTCAGAGATAATGCCCCAAATTTTTCGGTGTCAGATTTTGTGTTAGACTACAGCATAGAGTCGTTTTATGGGTATAAATGTGGTCATCGCATATTTTCGCTCGCCGGCTAAAATTATAGAAGATATATGAGTTTTTATTGAAAAAGGGCCCTTTTTTGGGGGTCCGAATCGAGTAAGGGCCGGGGTCAGAGATAATGCCCCAAATTTTTCGGTGTCAGATTTTGTGTTAGACTACAGCATAGAGTCGTTTTATGGGTATAAATGTGGTCATCGCATATTTTCGCTCTCCGGCTAAAATTATAGAAGATATATGAGTTTTTATTGAAAAAGGGCCCTTTTTTTGGGGTCCGAATCGAGAAAGGGCCGGGGTCAGAGATAATGCCCCAAATTTTTCGGTGTCAGATTTTGTGTTAGACTACAGCATAGAATCGTTTTATGGGCATAAATGTGGTCATCGCATATTTTCGCTCTCCGGCTAAAATTATAGAAGATATATGAGTTTTTATTGAAAAAGTGCTCTATTTTTGGGGTCCGAATCGAGTAAGGGCCGGGGTCAG
>NC_090769.1:19168755-19208929 GCF_036898095.1 Palaemon carinicauda
GGTACGACTTAGAGGGCTGTTGGATACTTATGCCGAGAGGACATTTATTAAAAGATCGGCTCTAGAGAGACTGCGATATAGGTCCAAGGGAGTTGAGAAGATTGCCGTGATAGGTTATCTAGCTAGTAAACCTGTTCATGAATACGAGTTGATAAGTGTCGCCATACCACATAAAGGCAAGTTGATAATAATGGACTGCATAGTGGTGGATGAGCTGCCAGAATATGCGAAGAAGTTCGGCGTTAAGAGAAGCTTAAAGTCGTTATGTAAAACTAAGATCAGCTTGGCTGATAAAGATTTTGATTTGCCTGTTGAGAATCAATCAACTATTGAATTGTTGGTAGGGGTTGATAATGTTTATAATATTTTGCATCCAGGGTTCAAAAGGGTTAGAAATTTAATATTCTTGCCAACCATATTTGGTTATGTAGTGTCAGGCACATGTAGTGCTCCCCCCACTAGGGAAGCTCAGGTGACAATTTTGAAGCTAGCTGTACAAACTGAAGGAATTGAAGCTACTCATAATAAAAATCCCAAGACTGATCTGGACGCATTGTGGAGTTTGGATAGACTGGGAATAGATTGCAGTAAGTTGCGAGAACAAGACCAGAGGGTCTTAAAGGACTTTGAGAGCACTATAACCTATTCTGAAATTGATAAACAGTATGTTGTGGCGTTGCCATGGAGAACCAATAGATTCAGATTGAAGACAAATTTTGGTTTAGCCATGAGTAGACTTCGACAGCAGAGCATCAAGTTTCAGAAGGATGTGGATTACTTGGATCATTATCAGAAAATCTTGCAAGAGCAAGAAGATAGAGGATTCATTGAAAGGGTAATCTATAATAAATCTGATGTGGATTGTCATTACTTGGCACATCATGGAGTGCTTAAAGACAGTGCCACTACTCCAATAAGAATAGTGTTTGATTGCTCATCAAAACAAGGTAAAAATGGAATAAGCCTGAATGATTGTCTATGGACTGGACCACACATAACGGCTGATCTACTCAGAGTCCTGCTGCAATTTAGAACTAACACCTTTGCTTGCATTAGTGATATTGAGAAGGCAATTTTAATGGTACAGTTACGTGAAGAAGATCGCAATTATACGCGTTTTTTATGGTTGGAAAATCCAACAGATCCCAATAGTAAATTAATAGTGTACAGATTTAGAGTAGTATTATTTGGAGCTACATGCTCACCTTTTCTTCTAAATGCAACCATCAAGCATCACTTGTCCACTGTGGTCTCGTGGTTACCCCGGTCCAAGACAGTGGATGTAGTGGAAAGACTGAAGAAAGGTTTGTACGTAGATAATTTGCAATTCACGGCTAATGGTGAATCTGAGTTGATGGATTTATATTTTAATGCCAACAAAATATTTGCTCAGGCTCACTTATATTTGAAGGAGTGGGTTAGCAATAGCAAGTCTATACAAACTATTGCTGCTGCTAATCAAATTGAAGCCAAACAAAGCCAAATTCATAAAGTATTGGGATTGAATAGGGATATAATTAAAGACGTTTTAAATATCAATCCAACTCATATCAATAGATCGAGTCAAACAAAGAGAGAGATTCTCAGTATCGTTGCCCAAATATACGATCCATTGGGATTGCTTCTCCCTGTTACTATGAAAGCAAGGATATTTTTGCAGAAATTGTGGAAGGAACATCTGGATTGGGACGAACAACTCGCCAACCCACTACAAGAGGAATGGAGTGAAATACGCAAGGACTTGGAGAAGTGTTTTGAAATATCCTTTCCTAGGAGTGCTAGCCTAGGAACTGGTGATACCTTGCACATATTCTGCGATGCTAGCGAAACTTCATATGGTTGTGTGGCCTATAGAGCAAATGGTGAAAGCTCTAATATAATTTTAGCAAAGGGCCGAGTGGCGCCCATTAAGGAATTGACAATTCCGAAATTGGAACTAATGGCATTGTTGCTAGGAGCAAGAATGACAAAATTTATTATTGACTCCTTTGAAGAGAAGGAATTTAAACAATTATATGTCTGGTCAGACAGTAAAGTCGCCCTTAGTTGGATTGTGTCCAGTAATGTTCTGCCTGTGTTTGTGAGAAACAGAGTAATTGAGATTAACTCTTTGATTCCGGGGTCAGTCCTGTCTTAGGTACCGTCGTCAGAAAACCCCAGTGATTGGTTGACATGGGGAAAGAGTGCTAAGGTGTTAGCAAAGGACTCCTTTTGGTGGGAGGGACCCCCTTGGTTAAAAAATCACACTCTGCCAATTGATAGGTCATGGGTTGGGTGTACACATATACAAGGTGAACAGGACATTGTGGTCAATGTTGTAGGGGACATAGATGCAACATGCCTACTTGATTGGGAAAGATTCAGCAGAGCTGATAAGGTCTTTAAGACCATAGCTTGGATAATGCGATTTGTAAAGAATTGCAGACTAGCAACCAATGACAGGAAAACTGGTAGTTTGACTCTGGAAGAGTTACAAGAAGGAAAGGTCAAAACAATTGTTCTCGTGCAGAGAGAGTACTTTCCAGAAGAATATAAAGCCCTGAAAAGGGAGGAAACAAACCCAAAATTGTCATTAATTCGCCAGTTGAATTTGTTTTTGGATAATAATGTAATGAGATGTAGAGGCAGGTTAGAACATGCAACACTACCTGAAGAAGTCAAATTTCCTACTTTACTGCCAAAAGGTTGTGTTCTGAGTAAGTTGTTAATAAGACGACATCATGTGATGCAAGCGCACATGGGGGTGAACGCTACTGTAGCTAGTGTAAGACAGGAGTTCTGGATACCACAGCTGCGACAATTGGTCAAGAGCGTGTTACATCATTGCGTGATCTGTAAGAAAGTTCAAGGAAAACCATATAAAACTAATATAACGCCCCCATTGCCGGAATTCCGGGTACAACGGAAACAACCTTTTAGCGTTACTGGGGTGGATTACACCGGGGCGTTATGGATAAAGGAAGGGAAGCAAAATCCGGAAAAGGTGTATGTCATACTATTCACATGCCCGATCACTAGGGGTATACATCTGGAAGTAGTCAGAAATCAGTCCGCTGACTCATTCCTCATGGCCTTCCGGAAGTTTAGCAGCCGTAAAGGCTTTCCTTCACTAATGTTGAGTGACAACGCCACTACCTTTGTAGCAGCATCTGAATATCTGAGAACAATGGCAGAGAGCCCCCTTTTTCAAAACCATCTGGAGAAAATAGAGTGTAAGTGGAAATTTATACCAGCAAGAGCACCTTGGTTTGGTGCAATCTGGGAGAGATTGATCGGACTATTGAAAATCTGTATGAAGAAGGTAATTGGTCGAGCTCTTCTCAGTTATGATGAATTATCCTGCATTTTGGTGGAATTGGAATCCATCATAAATGACAGGCCACTAAGCTACACCTCGGGGGACCTTGTTCAGAAGGAGATTCTAACTCCCAATCACCTGATCTTGGGTAGGAAATTAAGATCCTTTTCCAAGGAAACTATTAATTTGGATGAGTTATCTGAAGACCCATTGTATAGTAGACCTGAAAATGTAGAAAGGAGATTCCTTTACATATCCAAATTGTGTGATCAGCTATGGAAAAGATGGGAACATGAATATTTTATTTCGTTAAGAGAGACTCATCGAATTGGAGTCCAACATAATTCTTGGCCCAAAATAGGAGATGTCGTCCTTGTACATGATGAAGGGCCAAGAAACAAATAGAAGTTGGGTCAGGTGATTCAGGTGCATGTGGGGTCTGACAATGTAGTTTGGGTAGCTACCCTCAAAACCTCCCATGGCCAGATCATGCGTCCCATTGTGAAGTTGTACCCGTTAGAGTTATGGCAAGAAGTTGAGACTCCTGATCCTGCCGAAATTCCTGAAGTGAGTACCCGACCATCCAGGAAGGTTGCTCGGGTGGCTGCAGAAACTAGAAAAGATTTGATTCTAAAGGGACTGTTGTAAATACTTGTATATTATAACTTTTGTGGCGGGGAATATGTCGTTACTTACAATAACGACATGGGAAATCAATTGTTATTGAATATCTATGTTCATATTGTATATGGAAAATGTTCTTTTATATTACATTGCGTTAAGTGGAAATGTGCAGGTTTCTGTACAAATGAAGGTTTTGTTTATATTTAATTGTAATAAGCATTGTTACCAAGGAATATTGTCTTGTGAATAGTTGTATAAGTGGTTAACAATGCGATGTAGGTTGTTTGAATAGTTTCGTTCGGTTTGCGTTGAATAGTTGGTTTCATTCGTTTGTTTTCTTTTGTCTTGAGCGAATGAAGCGGAAGTCATGACTTTGGGAGAGAGAACGAACCCATTATGTTTACGACAAAGGCAACTTCACAAGGCTTGTAGCGTAATCTTCAGTGGACTTAATCAGGATGCAGAGAATTTCATTTGATTAACGAAGCCGTTCCTTCCCAGCATTTAATGAAGTGGATGAATTAATCAACCGAAGTTTGGATGAGTATCATATAATATTTAGTTACCTTGGATGGGATAACTCGCTAGGGATATGCATATCTGTGCGTGGGATTCCGTGACTGGGTAAAATCAAATATTTATATGTGGTATCGTGGTTCACCCGTGCCTAGCAATCCGAACTCGGTAAGAACTTCATATGAAACCAAGTAAGTAATAATTGGGGCAAAATCTCAATAGAATATAGTATGACCATTTATCTTTGTAACACAACGCAATGAATTCCTAATGTAGAGAAAGGGTCTTGAGTTCTCTTAACGAATCTGGTAATTAGTAATTTGTGAATGACTGAAGTCATTATATGTTGTTGCTTGTTTGACCCTGATAAGTAACGATATTTGGTGCCGTGACCAGGATTTGTGAGATTTTCGATAATTTCTAAAGTTTGAAAGCCGGTCATATAATAATATTTTGGTTTAGTCACATGTACGATTAATACCGTTGGTGATTATATTGGACATTTACGCAGGGTTTTCCTGCTAATAACTATGTTGTGTTAAAGTTTTGCTGTTAATGCGTATACCCTCCCTAACCTTGTTGAATTCCTTTGTTTTGCGCGTTTCGTTAAATTGGAATGCGGTATCCTGCCTACATAACCAGACGTGGTTAACCCTTTATCTTTGTGTGGTGCCGCAAGAAACAGTAAATATTTTTTTTTTCGTGCTATTTGTAGGTTAGAAGCACGTCAGGTTTGATTAAAACTGTTTCGAATATGAAGTTTAATAAAATTTCTCCTTGTCATTGTTTAATTTGCGTGAAAATTATTGGGTAATGAGTCACCTTTGTGAAAATTTGCTAATTTAAAACTTTTGAACCCAGTTATTATAGTTGGATGCATATTTATTATTTATTGAAAATTTGAATATATTGTATTTGTATTGTTTGAGTTTGGTCTTGTCACAATGGAGTCGTTGAAGCGTAGACGTGGCGGTTATAAATCCGTTATCACACGTTTTATTGGGAAGATGACCGAAGTGATCGATTCAACAGATATCGATGCTATAACTTCCCTTAGGGATTCTATTTTAGATAATTTGAACAAAGTTCTTGCTTGGGATGAACAAATTTTGGATTTAGTTAAAAAGAAGAAATGTCTGATGAAATGATAAATCAAGCTGAATATGCAAGAGACGTCCGTACACATATCGGCAAACTCAATAGCTCTATTACTAACAATTTGAAGTTACTAAATCCTCTAACGCAACCACCGCCACAAGCCACAGCCAGTATTAGATTACCCAAACTGGATCTTCCATATTACTCTGGAGATATATTAGAATGGAATTCCTTCTGGGAACTATACGAGGTGTCAGTACACCAGCGGAAAGACTTGGAACCAATTCAGAAGTTTTCATATTTACGAAGTGCACTCACAGGAGAAGCTTCGAAATTAATCTCGGGATTTAAATTTGAGGCCGCCAATTATGCACAAGCTGTAGCTCGTCTCCTATCCACTTATGGAAAGAGAGATGAAATTAAGCATGTTCTGGTGAGAAGATTGCTAGGAATGCAGTCTCCTGCAGCCAATTCAGAATCATTGCAAACTTTCAGAGCTAATTTTGAATGCTCAATAAGATCGCTGGAAAGTGAAAGGCTGGAATTAAATGAACTTTATGTTATTTTGCTCTATAGCAAATTGCCTCAAAGCGTGAGTGAGACTGTGAAGCGTAGGTGTGGAGACGATTGGTTGGTATTAGACACCTTTAGGAAATACCTAGAAGAGGAGATTCGCAATCTAAGAACTTTTATTTCAACTGATGTAAATAAAACTGAAACTCTGTCGTCAATATCTACATTCACGGTAAATCAATCCCAAGCTGTTAGATCGAAAACCAAGGGAAATGTGAATTAGTCCAGTCATCAGTCAAGAACATTGGTGGACTCAGAGCAAAACTTACGCAACCAGAGATGAAAGGTTGAATCGTATCAGAGCTTTGCAGTTATGTTTTGTGTGTGCTTCTAAGAAACATTTTAGTGTGGATTGTGACAAATCAAGTTGCAATAATGGTTGTACTTTGAGACATCGTATCTTATGTGATAGGGACCAAACAACAAAGCAAAGCAAGAATAAACAAAGTGGTGTACAAGTGGGAACACTATCAGTACCTGAGCAGGAGAAACCAAATAAATCAGGTAAGCAATCCATATTACCGACAGCAACAATTCCTCTGAAAGGGAAGAAAGGTCGAATGGTACGACTTAGAGGGCTGTTGGATACTTATGCCGAGAGGACATTTATTAAAAGATCGGCTCTAGAGAGACTGCGATATAGGTCCAAGGGAGTTGAGAAGATTGCCGTGATAGGTTATCTAGCTAGTAAACCTGTTCATGAATACGAGTTGATAAGTGTCGCCATACCACATAAAGGCAAGTTGATAATAATGGACTGCATAGTGGTGGATGAGCTGCCAGAATATGCGAAGAAGTTCGGCGTTAAGAGAAGCTTAAAGTCGTTATGTAAAACTAAGATCAGCTTGGCTGATAAAGATTTTGATTTGCCTGTTGAGAATCAATCAACTATTGAATTGTTGGTAGGGGTTGATAATGTTTATAATATTTTGCATCCAGGGTTCAAAAGGGTTAGAAATTTAATATTCTTGCCAACCATATTTGGTTATGTAGTGTCAGGCACATGTAGTGCTCCCCCCACTAGGGAAGCTCAGGTGACAATTTTGAAGCTAGCTGTACAAACTGAAGGAATTGAAGCTACTCATAATAAAAATCCCAAGACTGATCTGGACGCATTGTGGAGTTTGGATAGACTGGGAATAGATTGCAGTAAGTTGCGAGAACAAGACCAGAGGGTCTTAAAGGACTTTGAGAGCACTATAACCTATTCTGAAATTGATAAACAGTATGTTGTGGCGTTGCCATGGAGAACCAATAGATTCAGATTGAAGACAAATTTTGGTTTAGCCATGAGTAGACTTCGACAGCAGAGCATCAAGTTTCAGAAGGATGTGGATTACTTGGATCATTATCAGAAAATCTTGCAAGAGCAAGAAGATAGAGGATTCATTGAAAGGGTAATCTATAATAAATCTGATGTGGATTGTCATTACTTGGCACATCATGGAGTGCTTAAAGACAGTGCCACTACTCCAATAAGAATAGTGTTTGATTGCTCATCAAAACAAGGTAAAAATGGAATAAGCCTGAATGATTGTCTATGGACTGGACCACACATAACGGCTGATCTACTCAGAGTCCTGCTGCAATTTAGAACTAACACCTTTGCTTGCATTAGTGATATTGAGAAGGCAATTTTAATGGTACAGTTACGTGAAGAAGATCGCAATTATACGCGTTTTTTATGGTTGGAAAATCCAACAGATCCCAATAGTAAATTAATAGTGTACAGATTTAGAGTAGTATTATTTGGAGCTACATGCTCACCTTTTCTTCTAAATGCAACCATCAAGCATCACTTGTCCACTGTGGTCTCGTGGTTACCCCGGTCCAAGACAGTGGATGTAGTGGAAAGACTGAAGAAAGGTTTGTACGTAGATAATTTGCAATTCACGGCTAATGGTGAATCTGAGTTGATGGATTTATATTTTAATGCCAACAAAATATTTGCTCAGGCTCACTTATATTTGAAGGAGTGGGTTAGCAATAGCAAGTCTATACAAACTATTGCTGCTGCTAATCAAATTGAAGCCAAACAAAGCCAAATTCATAAAGTATTGGGATTGAATAGGGATATAATTAAAGACGTTTTAAATATCAATCCAACTCATATCAATAGATCGAGTCAAACAAAGAGAGAGATTCTCAGTATCGTTGCCCAAATATACGATCCATTGGGATTGCTTCTCCCTGTTACTATGAAAGCAAGGATATTTTTGCAGAAATTGTGGAAGGAACATCTGGATTGGGACGAACAACTCGCCAACCCACTACAAGAGGAATGGAGTGAAATACGCAAGGACTTGGAGAAGTGTTTTGAAATATCCTTTCCTAGGAGTGCTAGCCTAGGAACTGGTGATACCTTGCACATATTCTGCGATGCTAGCGAAACTTCATATGGTTGTGTGGCCTATAGAGCAAATGGTGAAAGCTCTAATATAATTTTAGCAAAGGGCCGAGTGGCGCCCATTAAGGAATTGACAATTCCGAAATTGGAACTAATGGCATTGTTGCTAGGAGCAAGAATGACAAAATTTATTATTGACTCCTTTGAAGAGAAGGAATTTAAACAATTATATGTCTGGTCAGACAGTAAAGTCGCCCTTAGTTGGATTGTGTCCAGTAATGTTCTGCCTGTGTTTGTGAGAAACAGAGTAATTGAGATTAACTCTTTGATTCCGGGGTCAGTCCTGTCTTAGGTACCGTCGTCAGAAAACCCCAGTGATTGGTTGACATGGGGAAAGAGTGCTAAGGTGTTAGCAAAGGACTCCTTTTGGTGGGAGGGACCCCCTTGGTTAAAAAATCACACTCTGCCAATTGATAGGTCATGGGTTGGGTGTACACATATACAAGGTGAACAGGACATTGTGGTCAATGTTGTAGGGGACATAGATGCAACATGCCTACTTGATTGGGAAAGATTCAGCAGAGCTGATAAGGTCTTTAAGACCATAGCTTGGATAATGCGATTTGTAAAGAATTGCAGACTAGCAACCAATGACAGGAAAACTGGTAGTTTGACTCTGGAAGAGTTACAAGAAGGAAAGGTCAAAACAATTGTTCTCGTGCAGAGAGAGTACTTTCCAGAAGAATATAAAGCCCTGAAAAGGGAGGAAACAAACCCAAAATTGTCATTAATTCGCCAGTTGAATTTGTTTTTGGATAATAATGTAATGAGATGTAGAGGCAGGTTAGAACATGCAACACTACCTGAAGAAGTCAAATTTCCTACTTTACTGCCAAAAGGTTGTGTTCTGAGTAAGTTGTTAATAAGACGACATCATGTGATGCAAGCGCACATGGGGGTGAACGCTACTGTAGCTAGTGTAAGACAGGAGTTCTGGATACCACAGCTGCGACAATTGGTCAAGAGCGTGTTACATCATTGCGTGATCTGTAAGAAAGTTCAAGGAAAACCATATAAAACTAATATAACGCCCCCATTGCCGGAATTCCGGGTACAACGGAAACAACCTTTTAGCGTTACTGGGGTGGATTACACCGGGGCGTTATGGATAAAGGAAGGGAAGCAAAATCCGGAAAAGGTGTATGTCATACTATTCACATGCCCGATCACTAGGGGTATACATCTGGAAGTAGTCAGAAATCAGTCCGCTGACTCATTCCTCATGGCCTTCCGGAAGTTTAGCAGCCGTAAAGGCTTTCCTTCACTAATGTTGAGTGACAACGCCACTACCTTTGTAGCAGCATCTGAATATCTGAGAACAATGGCAGAGAGCCCCCTTTTTCAAAACCATCTGGAGAAAATAGAGTGTAAGTGGAAATTTATACCAGCAAGAGCACCTTGGTTTGGTGCAATCTGGGAGAGATTGATCGGACTATTGAAAATCTGTATGAAGAAGGTAATTGGTCGAGCTCTTCTCAGTTATGATGAATTATCCTGCATTTTGGTGGAATTGGAATCCATCATAAATGACAGGCCACTAAGCTACACCTCGGGGGACCTTGTTCAGAAGGAGATTCTAACTCCCAATCACCTGATCTTGGGTAGGAAATTAAGATCCTTTTCCAAGGAAACTATTAATTTGGATGAGTTATCTGAAGACCCATTGTATAGTAGACCTGAAAATGTAGAAAGGAGATTCCTTTACATATCCAAATTGTGTGATCAGCTATGGAAAAGATGGGAACATGAATATTTTATTTCGTTAAGAGAGACTCATCGAATTGGAGTCCAACATAATTCTTGGCCCAAAATAGGAGATGTCGTCCTTGTACATGATGAAGGGCCAAGAAACAAATAGAAGTTGGGTCAGGTGATTCAGGTGCATGTGGGGTCTGACAATGTAGTTTGGGTAGCTACCCTCAAAACCTCCCATGGCCAGATCATGCGTCCCATTGTGAAGTTGTACCCGTTAGAGTTATGGCAAGAAGTTGAGACTCCTGATCCTGCCGAAATTCCTGAAGTGAGTACCCGACCATCCAGGAAGGTTGCTCGGGTGGCTGCAGAAACTAGAAAAGATTTGATTCTAAAGGGACTGTTGTAAATACTTGTATATTATAACTTTTGTGGCGGGGAATATGTCGTTACTTACAATAACGACATGGGAAATCAATTGTTATTGAATATCTATGTTCATATTGTATATGGAAAATGTTCTTTTATATTACATTGCGTTAAGTGGAAATGTGCAGGTTTCTGTACAAATGAAGGTTTTGTTTATATTTAATTGTAATAAGCATTGTTACCAAGGAATATTGTCTTGTGAATAGTTGTATAAGTGGTTAACAATGCGATGTAGGTTGTTTGAATAGTTTCGTTCGGTTTGCGTTGAATAGTTGGTTTCATTCGTTTGTTTTCTTTTGTCTTGAGCGAATGAAGCGGAAGTCATGACTTTGGGAGAGAGAACGAACCCATTATGTTTACGACAAAGGCAACTTCACAAGGCTTGTAGCGTAATCTTCAGTGGACTTAATCAGGATGCAGAGAATTTCATTTGATTAACGAAGCCGTTCCTTCCCAGCATTTAATGAAGTGGATGAATTAATCAACCGAAGTTTGGATGAGTATCATATAATATTTAGTTACCTTGGATGGGATAACTCGCTAGGGATATGCATATCTGTGCGTGGGATTCCGTGACTGGGTAAAATCAAATATTTATATGTGGTATCGTGGTTCACCCGTGCCTAGCAATCCGAACTCGGTAAGAACTTCATATGAAACCAAGTAAGTAATAATTGGGGCAAAATCTCAATAGAATATAGTATGACCATTTATCTTTGTAACACAACGCAATGAATTCCTAATGTAGAGAAAGGGTCTTGAGTTCTCTTAACGAATCTGGTAATTAGTAATTTGTGAATGACTGAAGTCATTATATGTTGTTGCTTGTTTGACCCTGATAAGTAACGATATTTGGTGCCGTGACCAGGATTTGTGAGATTTTCGATAATTTCTAAAGTTTGAAAGCCGGTCATATAATAATATTTTGGTTTAGTCACATGTACGATTAATACCGTTGGTGATTATATTGGACATTTACGCAGGGTTTTCCTGCTAATAACTATGTTGTGTTAAAGTTTTGCTGTTAATGCGTATACCCTCCCTAACCTTGTTGAATTCCTTTGTTTTGCGCGTTTCGTTAAATTGGAATGCGGTATCCTGCCTACATAACCAGACGTGGTTAACCCTTTATCTTTGTGTGGTGCCGCAAGAAACAGTAAATATTTTTTTTTTCGTGCTATTTGTAGGTTAGAAGCACGTCAGGTTTGATTAAAACTGTTTCGAATATGAAGTTTAATAAAATTTCTCCTTGTCATTGTTTAATTTGCGTGAAAATTATTGGGTAATGAGTCACCTTTGTGAAAATTTGCTAATTTAAAACTTTTGAACCCAGTTATTATAGTTGGATGCATATTTATTATTTATTGAAAATTTGAATATATTGTATTTGTATTGTTTGAGTTTGGTCTTGTCACAATGGAGTCGTTGAAGCGTAGACGTGGCGGTTATAAATCCGTTATCACACGTTTTATTGGGAAGATGACCGAAGTGATCGATTCAACAGATATCGATGCTATAACTTCCCTTAGGGATTCTATTTTAGATAATTTGAACAAAGTTCTTGCTTGGGATGAACAAATTTTGGATTTAGTTAAAAAGAAGAAATGTCTGATGAAATGATAAATCAAGCTGAATATGCAAGAGACGTCCGTACACATATCGGCAAACTCAATAGCTCTATTACTAACAATTTGAAGTTACTAAATCCTCTAACGCAACCACCGCCACAAGCCACAGCCAGTATTAGATTACCCAAACTGGATCTTCCATATTACTCTGGAGATATATTAGAATGGAATTCCTTCTGGGAACTATACGAGGTGTCAGTACACCAGCGGAAAGACTTGGAACCAATTCAGAAGTTTTCATATTTACGAAGTGCACTCACAGGAGAAGCTTCGAAATTAATCTCGGGATTTAAATTTGAGGCCGCCAATTATGCACAAGCTGTAGCTCGTCTCCTATCCACTTATGGAAAGAGAGATGAAATTAAGCATGTTCTGGTGAGAAGATTGCTAGGAATGCAGTCTCCTGCAGCCAATTCAGAATCATTGCAAACTTTCAGAGCTAATTTTGAATGCTCAATAAGATCGCTGGAAAGTGAAAGGCTGGAATTAAATGAACTTTATGTTATTTTGCTCTATAGCAAATTGCCTCAAAGCGTGAGTGAGACTGTGAAGCGTAGGTGTGGAGACGATTGGTTGGTATTAGACACCTTTAGGAAATACCTAGAAGAGGAGATTCGCAATCTAAGAACTTTTATTTCAACTGATGTAAATAAAACTGAAACTCTGTCGTCAATATCTACATTCACGGTAAATCAATCCCAAGCTGTTAGATCGAAAACCAAGGGAAATGTGAATTAGTCCAGTCATCAGTCAAGAACATTGGTGGACTCAGAGCAAAACTTACGCAACCAGAGATGAAAGGTTGAATCGTATCAGAGCTTTGCAGTTATGTTTTGTGTGTGCTTCTAAGAAACATTTTAGTGTGGATTGTGACAAATCAAGTTGCAATAATGGTTGTACTTTGAGACATCGTATCTTATGTGATAGGGACCAAACAACAAAGCAAAGCAAGAATAAACAAAGTGGTGTACAAGTGGGAACACTATCAGTACCTGAGCAGGAGAAACCAAATAAATCAGGTAAGCAATCCATATTACCGACAGCAACAATTCCTCTGAAAGGGAAGAAAGGTCGAATGGTACGACTTAGAGGGCTGTTGGATACTTATGCCGAGAGGACATTTATTAAAAGATCGGCTCTAGAGAGACTGCGATATAGGTCCAAGGGAGTTGAGAAGATTGCCGTGATAGGTTATCTAGCTAGTAAACCTGTTCATGAATACGAGTTGATAAGTGTCGCCATACCACATAAAGGCAAGTTGATAATAATGGACTGCATAGTGGTGGATGAGCTGCCAGAATATGCGAAGAAGTTCGGCGTTAAGAGAAGCTTAAAGTCGTTATGTAAAACTAAGATCAGCTTGGCTGATAAAGATTTTGATTTGCCTGTTGAGAATCAATCAACTATTGAATTGTTGGTAGGGGTTGATAATGTTTATAATATTTTGCATCCAGGGTTCAAAAGGGTTAGAAATTTAATATTCTTGCCAACCATATTTGGTTATGTAGTGTCAGGCACATGTAGTGCTCCCCCCACTAGGGAAGCTCAGGTGACAATTTTGAAGCTAGCTGTACAAACTGAAGGAATTGAAGCTACTCATAATAAAAATCCCAAGACTGATCTGGACGCATTGTGGAGTTTGGATAGACTGGGAATAGATTGCAGTAAGTTGCGAGAACAAGACCAGAGGGTCTTAAAGGACTTTGAGAGCACTATAACCTATTCTGAAATTGATAAACAGTATGTTGTGGCGTTGCCATGGAGAACCAATAGATTCAGATTGAAGACAAATTTTGGTTTAGCCATGAGTAGACTTCGACAGCAGAGCATCAAGTTTCAGAAGGATGTGGATTACTTGGATCATTATCAGAAAATCTTGCAAGAGCAAGAAGATAGAGGATTCATTGAAAGGGTAATCTATAATAAATCTGATGTGGATTGTCATTACTTGGCACATCATGGAGTGCTTAAAGACAGTGCCACTACTCCAATAAGAATAGTGTTTGATTGCTCATCAAAACAAGGTAAAAATGGAATAAGCCTGAATGATTGTCTATGGACTGGACCACACATAACGGCTGATCTACTCAGAGTCCTGCTGCAATTTAGAACTAACACCTTTGCTTGCATTAGTGATATTGAGAAGGCAATTTTAATGGTACAGTTACGTGAAGAAGATCGCAATTATACGCGTTTTTTATGGTTGGAAAATCCAACAGATCCCAATAGTAAATTAATAGTGTACAGATTTAGAGTAGTATTATTTGGAGCTACATGCTCACCTTTTCTTCTAAATGCAACCATCAAGCATCACTTGTCCACTGTGGTCTCGTGGTTACCCCGGTCCAAGACAGTGGATGTAGTGGAAAGACTGAAGAAAGGTTTGTACGTAGATAATTTGCAATTCACGGCTAATGGTGAATCTGAGTTGATGGATTTATATTTTAATGCCAACAAAATATTTGCTCAGGCTCACTTATATTTGAAGGAGTGGGTTAGCAATAGCAAGTCTATACAAACTATTGCTGCTGCTAATCAAATTGAAGCCAAACAAAGCCAAATTCATAAAGTATTGGGATTGAATAGGGATATAATTAAAGACGTTTTAAATATCAATCCAACTCATATCAATAGATCGAGTCAAACAAAGAGAGAGATTCTCAGTATCGTTGCCCAAATATACGATCCATTGGGATTGCTTCTCCCTGTTACTATGAAAGCAAGGATATTTTTGCAGAAATTGTGGAAGGAACATCTGGATTGGGACGAACAACTCGCCAACCCACTACAAGAGGAATGGAGTGAAATACGCAAGGACTTGGAGAAGTGTTTTGAAATATCCTTTCCTAGGAGTGCTAGCCTAGGAACTGGTGATACCTTGCACATATTCTGCGATGCTAGCGAAACTTCATATGGTTGTGTGGCCTATAGAGCAAATGGTGAAAGCTCTAATATAATTTTAGCAAAGGGCCGAGTGGCGCCCATTAAGGAATTGACAATTCCGAAATTGGAACTAATGGCATTGTTGCTAGGAGCAAGAATGACAAAATTTATTATTGACTCCTTTGAAGAGAAGGAATTTAAACAATTATATGTCTGGTCAGACAGTAAAGTCGCCCTTAGTTGGATTGTGTCCAGTAATGTTCTGCCTGTGTTTGTGAGAAACAGAGTAATTGAGATTAACTCTTTGATTCCGGGGTCAGTCCTGTCTTAGGTACCGTCGTCAGAAAACCCCAGTGATTGGTTGACATGGGGAAAGAGTGCTAAGGTGTTAGCAAAGGACTCCTTTTGGTGGGAGGGACCCCCTTGGTTAAAAAATCACACTCTGCCAATTGATAGGTCATGGGTTGGGTGTACACATATACAAGGTGAACAGGACATTGTGGTCAATGTTGTAGGGGACATAGATGCAACATGCCTACTTGATTGGGAAAGATTCAGCAGAGCTGATAAGGTCTTTAAGACCATAGCTTGGATAATGCGATTTGTAAAGAATTGCAGACTAGCAACCAATGACAGGAAAACTGGTAGTTTGACTCTGGAAGAGTTACAAGAAGGAAAGGTCAAAACAATTGTTCTCGTGCAGAGAGAGTACTTTCCAGAAGAATATAAAGCCCTGAAAAGGGAGGAAACAAACCCAAAATTGTCATTAATTCGCCAGTTGAATTTGTTTTTGGATAATAATGTAATGAGATGTAGAGGCAGGTTAGAACATGCAACACTACCTGAAGAAGTCAAATTTCCTACTTTACTGCCAAAAGGTTGTGTTCTGAGTAAGTTGTTAATAAGACGACATCATGTGATGCAAGCGCACATGGGGGTGAACGCTACTGTAGCTAGTGTAAGACAGGAGTTCTGGATACCACAGCTGCGACAATTGGTCAAGAGCGTGTTACATCATTGCGTGATCTGTAAGAAAGTTCAAGGAAAACCATATAAAACTAATATAACGCCCCCATTGCCGGAATTCCGGGTACAACGGAAACAACCTTTTAGCGTTACTGGGGTGGATTACACCGGGGCGTTATGGATAAAGGAAGGGAAGCAAAATCCGGAAAAGGTGTATGTCATACTATTCACATGCCCGATCACTAGGGGTATACATCTGGAAGTAGTCAGAAATCAGTCCGCTGACTCATTCCTCATGGCCTTCCGGAAGTTTAGCAGCCGTAAAGGCTTTCCTTCACTAATGTTGAGTGACAACGCCACTACCTTTGTAGCAGCATCTGAATATCTGAGAACAATGGCAGAGAGCCCCCTTTTTCAAAACCATCTGGAGAAAATAGAGTGTAAGTGGAAATTTATACCAGCAAGAGCACCTTGGTTTGGTGCAATCTGGGAGAGATTGATCGGACTATTGAAAATCTGTATGAAGAAGGTAATTGGTCGAGCTCTTCTCAGTTATGATGAATTATCCTGCATTTTGGTGGAATTGGAATCCATCATAAATGACAGGCCACTAAGCTACACCTCGGGGGACCTTGTTCAGAAGGAGATTCTAACTCCCAATCACCTGATCTTGGGTAGGAAATTAAGATCCTTTTCCAAGGAAACTATTAATTTGGATGAGTTATCTGAAGACCCATTGTATAGTAGACCTGAAAATGTAGAAAGGAGATTCCTTTACATATCCAAATTGTGTGATCAGCTATGGAAAAGATGGGAACATGAATATTTTATTTCGTTAAGAGAGACTCATCGAATTGGAGTCCAACATAATTCTTGGCCCAAAATAGGAGATGTCGTCCTTGTACATGATGAAGGGCCAAGAAACAAATAGAAGTTGGGTCAGGTGATTCAGGTGCATGTGGGGTCTGACAATGTAGTTTGGGTAGCTACCCTCAAAACCTCCCATGGCCAGATCATGCGTCCCATTGTGAAGTTGTACCCGTTAGAGTTATGGCAAGAAGTTGAGACTCCTGATCCTGCCGAAATTCCTGAAGTGAGTACCCGACCATCCAGGAAGGTTGCTCGGGTGGCTGCAGAAACTAGAAAAGATTTGATTCTAAAGGGACTGTTGTAAATACTTGTATATTATAACTTTTGTGGCGGGGAATATGTCGTTACTTACAATAACGACATGGGAAATCAATTGTTATTGAATATCTATGTTCATATTGTATATGGAAAATGTTCTTTTATATTACATTGCGTTAAGTGGAAATGTGCAGGTTTCTGTACAAATGAAGGTTTTGTTTATATTTAATTGTAATAAGCATTGTTACCAAGGAATATTGTCTTGTGAATAGTTGTATAAGTGGTTAACAATGCGATGTAGGTTGTTTGAATAGTTTCGTTCGGTTTGCGTTGAATAGTTGGTTTCATTCGTTTGTTTTCTTTTGTCTTGAGCGAATGAAGCGGAAGTCATGACTTTGGGAGAGAGAACGAACCCATTATGTTTACGACAAAGGCAACTTCACAAGGCTTGTAGCGTAATCTTCAGTGGACTTAATCAGGATGCAGAGAATTTCATTTGATTAACGAAGCCGTTCCTTCCCAGCATTTAATGAAGTGGATGAATTAATCAACCGAAGTTTGGATGAGTATCATATAATATTTAGTTACCTTGGATGGGATAACTCGCTAGGGATATGCATATCTGTGCGTGGGATTCCGTGACTGGGTAAAATCAAATATTTATATGTGGTATCGTGGTTCACCCGTGCCTAGCAATCCGAACTCGGTAAGAACTTCATATGAAACCAAGTAAGTAATAATTGGGGCAAAATCTCAATAGAATATAGTATGACCATTTATCTTTGTAACACAACGCAATGAATTCCTAATGTAGAGAAAGGGTCTTGAGTTCTCTTAACGAATCTGGTAATTAGTAATTTGTGAATGACTGAAGTCATTATATGTTGTTGCTTGTTTGACCCTGATAAGTAACGATATTTGGTGCCGTGACCAGGATTTGTGAGATTTTCGATAATTTCTAAAGTTTGAAAGCCGGTCATATAATAATATTTTGGTTTAGTCACATGTACGATTAATACCGTTGGTGATTATATTGGACATTTACGCAGGGTTTTCCTGCTAATAACTATGTTGTGTTAAAGTTTTGCTGTTAATGCGTATACCCTCCCTAACCTTGTTGAATTCCTTTGTTTTGCGCGTTTCGTTAAATTGGAATGCGGTATCCTGCCTACATAACCAGACGTGGTTAACCCTTTATCTTTGTGTGGTGCCGCAAGAAACAGTAAATAGTTTTTTTTTCGTGCTATTTGTAGGTTAGAAGCACGTCAGGTTTGATTAAAACTGTTTCGAATATGAAGTTTAATAAAATTTCTCCTTGTCATTGTTTAATTTGCGTGAAAATTATTGGGTAATGAGTCACCTTTGTGAAAATTTGCTAATTTAAAACTTTTGAACCCAGTTATTATAGTTGGATGCATATTTATTATTTATTGAAAATTTGAATATATTGTATTTGTATTGTTTGAGTTTGGTCTTGTCACAATGGAGTCGTTGAAGCGTAGACGTGGCGGTTATAAATCCGTTATCACACGTTTTATTGGGAAGATGACCGAAGTGATCGATTCAACAGATATCGATGCTATAACTTCCCTTAGGGATTCTATTTTAGATAATTTGAACAAAGTTCTTGCTTGGGATGAACAAATTTTGGATTTAGTTAAAAAGAAGAAATGTCTGATGAAATGATAAATCAAGCTGAATATGCAAGAGACGTCCGTACACATATCGGCAAACTCAATAGCTCTATTACTAACAATTTGAAGTTACTAAATCCTCTAACGCAACCACCGCCACAAGCCACAGCCAGTATTAGATTACCCAAACTGGATCTTCCATATTACTCTGGAGATATATTAGAATGGAATTCCTTCTGGGAACTATACGAGGTGTCAGTACACCAGCGGAAAGACTTGGAACCAATTCAGAAGTTTTCATATTTACGAAGTGCACTCACAGGAGAAGCTTCGAAATTAATCTCGGGATTTAAATTTGAGGCCGCCAATTATGCACAAGCTGTAGCTCGTCTCCTATCCACTTATGGAAAGAGAGATGAAATTAAGCATGTTCTGGTGAGAAGATTGCTAGGAATGCAGTCTCCTGCAGCCAATTCAGAATCATTGCAAACTTTCAGAGCTAATTTTGAATGCTCAATAAGATCGCTGGAAAGTGAAAGGCTGGAATTAAATGAACTTTATGTTATTTTGCTCTATAGCAAATTGCCTCAAAGCGTGAGTGAGACTGTGAAGCGTAGGTGTGGAGACGATTGGTTGGTATTAGACACCTTTAGGAAATACCTAGAAGAGGAGATTCGCAATCTAAGAACTTTTATTTCAACTGATGTAAATAAAACTGAAACTCTGTCGTCAATATCTACATTCACGGTAAATCAATCCCAAGCTGTTAGATCGAAAACCAAGGGAAATGTGAATTAGTCCAGTCATCAGTCAAGAACATTGGTGGACTCAGAGCAAAACTTACGCAACCAGAGATGAAAGGTTGAATCGTATCAGAGCTTTGCAGTTATGTTTTGTGTGTGCTTCTAAGAAACATTTTAGTGTGGATTGTGACAAATCAAGTTGCAATAATGGTTGTACTTTGAGACATCGTATCTTATGTGATAGGGACCAAACAACAAAGCAAAGCAAGAATAAACAAAGTGGTGTACAAGTGGGAACACTATCAGTACCTGAGCAGGAGAAACCAAATAAATCAGGTAAGCAATCCATATTACCGACAGCAACAATTCCTCTGAAAGGGAAGAAAGGTCGAATGGTACGACTTAGAGGGCTGTTGGATACTTATGCCGAGAGGACATTTATTAAAAGATCGGCTCTAGAGAGACTGCGATATAGGTCCAAGGGAGTTGAGAAGATTGCCGTGATAGGTTATCTAGCTAGTAAACCTGTTCATGAATACGAGTTGATAAGTGTCGCCATACCACATAAAGGCAAGTTGATAATAATGGACTGCATAGTGGTGGATGAGCTGCCAGAATATGCGAAGAAGTTCGGCGTTAAGAGAAGCTTAAAGTCGTTATGTAAAACTAAGATCAGCTTGGCTGATAAAGATTTTGATTTGCCTGTTGAGAATCAATCAACTATTGAATTGTTGGTAGGGGTTGATAATGTTTATAATATTTTGCATCCAGGGTTCAAAAGGGTTAGAAATTTAATATTCTTGCCAACCATATTTGGTTATGTAGTGTCAGGCACATGTAGTGCTCCCCCCACTAGGGAAGCTCAGGTGACAATTTTGAAGCTAGCTGTACAAACTGAAGGAATTGAAGCTACTCATAATAAAAATCCCAAGACTGATCTGGACGCATTGTGGAGTTTGGATAGACTGGGAATAGATTGCAGTAAGTTGCGAGAACAAGACCAGAGGGTCTTAAAGGACTTTGAGAGCACTATAACCTATTCTGAAATTGATAAACAGTATGTTGTGGCGTTGCCATGGAGAACCAATAGATTCAGATTGAAGACAAATTTTGGTTTAGCCATGAGTAGACTTCGACAGCAGAGCATCAAGTTTCAGAAGGATGTGGATTACTTGGATCATTATCAGAAAATCTTGCAAGAGCAAGAAGATAGAGGATTCATTGAAAGGGTAATCTATAATAAATCTGATGTGGATTGTCATTACTTGGCACATCATGGAGTGCTTAAAGACAGTGCCACTACTCCAATAAGAATAGTGTTTGATTGCTCATCAAAACAAGGTAAAAATGGAATAAGCCTGAATGATTGTCTATGGACTGGACCACACATAACGGCTGATCTACTCAGAGTCCTGCTGCAATTTAGAACTAACACCTTTGCTTGCATTAGTGATATTGAGAAGGCAATTTTAATGGTACAGTTACGTGAAGAAGATCGCAATTATACGCGTTTTTTATGGTTGGAAAATCCAACAGATCCCAATAGTAAATTAATAGTGTACAGATTTAGAGTAGTATTATTTGGAGCTACATGCTCACCTTTTCTTCTAAATGCAACCATCAAGCATCACTTGTCCACTGTGGTCTCGTGGTTACCCCGGTCCAAGACAGTGGATGTAGTGGAAAGACTGAAGAAAGGTTTGTACGTAGATAATTTGCAATTCACGGCTAATGGTGAATCTGAGTTGATGGATTTATATTTTAATGCCAACAAAATATTTGCTCAGGCTCACTTATATTTGAAGGAGTGGGTTAGCAATAGCAAGTCTATACAAACTATTGCTGCTGCTAATCAAATTGAAGCCAAACAAAGCCAAATTCATAAAGTATTGGGATTGAATAGGGATATAATTAAAGACGTTTTAAATATCAATCCAACTCATATCAATAGATCGAGTCAAACAAAGAGAGAGATTCTCAGTATCGTTGCCCAAATATACGATCCATTGGGATTGCTTCTCCCTGTTACTATGAAAGCAAGGATATTTTTGCAGAAATTGTGGAAGGAACATCTGGATTGGGACGAACAACTCGCCAACCCACTACAAGAGGAATGGAGTGAAATACGCAAGGACTTGGAGAAGTGTTTTGAAATATCCTTTCCTAGGAGTGCTAGCCTAGGAACTGGTGATACCTTGCACATATTCTGCGATGCTAGCGAAACTTCATATGGTTGTGTGGCCTATAGAGCAAATGGTGAAAGCTCTAATATAATTTTAGCAAAGGGCCGAGTGGCGCCCATTAAGGAATTGACAATTCCGAAATTGGAACTAATGGCATTGTTGCTAGGAGCAAGAATGACAAAATTTATTATTGACTCCTTTGAAGAGAAGGAATTTAAACAATTATATGTCTGGTCAGACAGTAAAGTCGCCCTTAGTTGGATTGTGTCCAGTAATGTTCTGCCTGTGTTTGTGAGAAACAGAGTAATTGAGATTAACTCTTTGATTCCGGGGTCAGTCCTGTCTTAGGTACCGTCGTCAGAAAACCCCAGTGATTGGTTGACATGGGGAAAGAGTGCTAAGGTGTTAGCAAAGGACTCCTTTTGGTGGGAGGGACCCCCTTGGTTAAAAAATCACACTCTGCCAATTGATAGGTCATGGGTTGGGTGTACACATATACAAGGTGAACAGGACATTGTGGTCAATGTTGTAGGGGACATAGATGCAACATGCCTACTTGATTGGGAAAGATTCAGCAGAGCTGATAAGGTCTTTAAGACCATAGCTTGGATAATGCGATTTGTAAAGAATTGCAGACTAGCAACCAATGACAGGAAAACTGGTAGTTTGACTCTGGAAGAGTTACAAGAAGGAAAGGTCAAAACAATTGTTCTCGTGCAGAGAGAGTACTTTCCAGAAGAATATAAAGCCCTGAAAAGGGAGGAAACAAACCCAAAATTGTCATTAATTCGCCAGTTGAATTTGTTTTTGGATAATAATGTAATGAGATGTAGAGGCAGGTTAGAACATGCAACACTACCTGAAGAAGTCAAATTTCCTACTTTACTGCCAAAAGGTTGTGTTCTGAGTAAGTTGTTAATAAGACGACATCATGTGATGCAAGCGCACATGGGGGTGAACGCTACTGTAGCTAGTGTAAGACAGGAGTTCTGGATACCACAGCTGCGACAATTGGTCAAGAGCGTGTTACATCATTGCGTGATCTGTAAGAAAGTTCAAGGAAAACCATATAAAACTAATATAACGCCCCCATTGCCGGAATTCCGGGTACAACGGAAACAACCTTTTAGCGTTACTGGGGTGGATTACACCGGGGCGTTATGGATAAAGGAAGGGAAGCAAAATCCGGAAAAGGTGTATGTCATACTATTCACATGCCCGATCACTAGGGGTATACATCTGGAAGTAGTCAGAAATCAGTCCGCTGACTCATTCCTCATGGCCTTCCGGAAGTTTAGCAGCCGTAAAGGCTTTCCTTCACTAATGTTGAGTGACAACGCCACTACCTTTGTAGCAGCATCTGAATATCTGAGAACAATGGCAGAGAGCCCCCTTTTTCAAAACCATCTGGAGAAAATAGAGTGTAAGTGGAAATTTATACCAGCAAGAGCACCTTGGTTTGGTGCAATCTGGGAGAGATTGATCGGACTATTGAAAATCTGTATGAAGAAGGTAATTGGTCGAGCTCTTCTCAGTTATGATGAATTATCCTGCATTTTGGTGGAATTGGAATCCATCATAAATGACAGGCCACTAAGCTACACCTCGGGGGACCTTGTTCAGAAGGAGATTCTAACTCCCAATCACCTGATCTTGGGTAGGAAATTAAGATCCTTTTCCAAGGAAACTATTAATTTGGATGAGTTATCTGAAGACCCATTGTATAGTAGACCTGAAAATGTAGAAAGGAGATTCCTTTACATATCCAAATTGTGTGATCAGCTATGGAAAAGATGGGAACATGAATATTTTATTTCGTTAAGAGAGACTCATCGAATTGGAGTCCAACATAATTCTTGGCCCAAAATAGGAGATGTCGTCCTTGTACATGATGAAGGGCCAAGAAACAAATAGAAGTTGGGTCAGGTGATTCAGGTGCATGTGGGGTCTGACAATGTAGTTTGGGTAGCTACCCTCAAAACCTCCCATGGCCAGATCATGCGTCCCATTGTGAAGTTGTACCCGTTAGAGTTATGGCAAGAAGTTGAGACTCCTGATCCTGCCGAAATTCCTGAAGTGAGTACCCGACCATCCAGGAAGGTTGCTCGGGTGGCTGCAGAAACTAGAAAAGATTTGATTCTAAAGGGACTGTTGTAAATACTTGTATATTATAACTTTTGTGGCGGGGAATATGTCGTTACTTACAATAACGACATGGGAAATCAATTGTTATTGAATATCTATGTTCATATTGTATATGGAAAATGTTCTTTTATATTACATTGCGTTAAGTGGAAATGTGCAGGTTTCTGTACAAATGAAGGTTTTGTTTATATTTAATTGTAATAAGCATTGTTACCAAGGAATATTGTCTTGTGAATAGTTGTATAAGTGGTTAACAATGCGATGTAGGTTGTTTGAATAGTTTCGTTCGGTTTGCGTTGAATAGTTGGTTTCATTCGTTTGTTTTCTTTTGTCTTGAGCGAATGAAGCGGAAGTCATGACTTTGGGAGAGAGAACGAACCCATTATGTTTACGACAAAGGCAACTTCACAAGGCTTGTAGCGTAATCTTCAGTGGACTTAATCAGGATGCAGAGAATTTCATTTGATTAACGAAGCCGTTCCTTCCCAGCATTTAATGAAGTGGATGAATTAATCAACCGAAGTTTGGATGAGTATCATATAATATTTAGTTACCTTGGATGGGATAACTCGCTAGGGATATGCATATCTGTGCGTGGGATTCCGTGACTGGGTAAAATCAAATATTTATATGTGGTATCGTGGTTCACCCGTGCCTAGCAATCCGAACTCGGTAAGAACTTCATATGAAACCAAGTAAGTAATAATTGGGGCAAAACCTCAATAGAATATAGTATGACCATTTATCTTTGTAACACAACGCAATGAATTCCTAATGTAGAGAAAGGGTCTTGAGTTCTCTTAACGAATCTGGTAATTAGTAATTTGTGAATGACTGAAGTCATTATATGTTGTTGCTTGTTTGACCCTAATAAGTAACGATAATCCTATCACGTGCATTTTAATTCGAGACCGTGCATGTACATCTAGAAATACACAGAACCTGAATTTCCAATGATTTGCCAGGTTTAAAGGATACGTTAATAAAACTTTCCTGCGGCTTTTAAGTGATTAAAGTGTGTTTCTTATAAAAATGAATGTTCGTTAGTGTAAAATTTTCCCCAATAAATGGTATGTCATTATTCATGAAATGTTATTTTGGATGTATAGTTCTTATAAATAAAAGAAAATTATCTGTAATATGTTTTTTATTATCCACGTATGTTGGTGTTGCGTTTATTCTATAACGAGAGAGAGAGAGAGAGAGAGAGAGAGAGAGAGAGAGAGAGAGAGAGAGAGATGTTTCAAAATATTTTGGTTATTTACAAGTGAGGATGCTACACCTTTCTACTTTAGATGACCCAAATATGATCGAGGCGACTGCCCTTTACATAGGCCTAAACAGAAAGGGATGTAAAAGTCTGCACCCAAGGGCGTAGCATGAGTACTGGACTTCTAGCTAGAGCCTAATATCAGAGCCGCCTCGCGAATACCAACTTCTCGAATGTTCTCACTGGAAAAGTGAAAGTGATTGCATCATGTTAGTGCACAACTGTTTGTTTTATCATATCCTTGGTGATAAAAAACAAATGACCCAATACTTTTAACATCAGGGTTTTGTGTTACACTTTATAACGAGAGAGAGAGAGAGAGAGAGAGAGAGAGAGAGAGAGAGAGAGAGAGAGAGAGAGACGGGGGGAAGAGAAGAATGATAACATCCGGCAACAAAATTTCAACTCTCCCCAAGTGAGCTATTAGGCCTATGTCTGTATTATTACCACTGTGAGCAGGATTAATATAAAGTTTTTTCAAATAAAAGTAGTAATAAAAAAAAAGTTATGAGGGAAATTTATTTAATTCCAAGACTTAATTACGAACAGTTGATTGGAGGAAAATGATAACTGATGAGGAGGGACAAACTGATATTTCAAATGTACGGGAAAACAACCTGAAACTTCAGATGTATCACGTCAAGCAAGGGTCAGCTATAGCATTAATGTCCCCTTGAAGATTATTGGACGTCGGAAGAGAAATAGGGATAGTCAGAAGAAAGTGGTTAAAACTACTATAGAGTCCTCTCAGGAAATACAAAATAAACAACCAGAACGCCATTAGCAAGTCTTTATTTATTATTATTATTATTATTATTATTATTATTATTATTACAAGCTAAGCTACAACCCTGGTTGGGTAAGCAAGATGCTATAAGCCCAAGGGCTCAAACAAGGAAAAATAACCCAGTGAGGAAAGGAAGCTAGGAAATAAATAAACTATAAGAGAAGTAAGGCACAATTAATGTGAATTATTTTAACAACAGTAACAACATAAAATTAGATTTTTCATATATAATTTATAAGAACTTAAAAAAAAAAACAGGAAGAGAAAGAAGATAGAATAGTGCACCCTCGGGTAGGAGGAGGAGGTTGGGAGGAATATTGACTACATACCCTCTAGTTATCTAGTCGCATTGTCCTTCCTTTGTCAAGCTTCCATTGCAGACAGAAGAAAGGGAGGAGGTGGAAAGTGTAGGAGTGAGGCGAAAGGGTATGAGGAATGAGAGGAAGGGTGAAGAAGATTGAGGTGAAAGGTGAAGAAGAATGAAGGGAAGGGGAGGAGGTATGAGGAGGAAGGTTGGGTTCTTGAGAAGTCTTTGTAAAAAAGAAAGAAAAAAAAGTAGGACTAGCTTTTTTTAGGGGGGGGGGGGAGGAGTAGGAGGTTTCCAAGCGGCATGCGGGCGGGGGGGGGGGGGGGGGGGTTACAACCACATTAACCCTTAAAGGTTTTAATGGTTTAAATGCCACTTGAAAATGACAGAGGCATGAGACCATACCCAATCGAGCAGGACAATGCCGGTGTAAAGGATTCAACCTACCCCCCCCCCCCGGTAACTTTAAACCGGTTTCAGATTACCGCGGAGGTAGTTTGAAACCGGTTTCAAGCTACCCCCCCCCATGTTTTCAAGTCACCCCCTCATCGAAATAGAAAATAATCTATATGAAAGTGCACATAAGCATTATGCATTTATTGCCGACTTCGCCGCAATAGAAAAAAAGTTTATTTTCGTACTTAAGAAAAAGAATTGTTTTCTTTATCATTTCAAAAACAAGCCATTCATGTGCTTCAGGTGCATGAGCTTCACACGGCAATATGCGTGGAAAAATTGACACAAAAGTCCACAATGAGATGTGAAGCCTACTTTGTTGCTATACTTTGTCAAATTTACGAAGAATTTTCAGATCTACTTAAAGACAAAAACACACATGCCACATTTCCAACATTGCGTTTCGGAAATAAAGAGAAAAGGATGCAATTTTATAATTATAATTAATGCCATTACTTGAATTTTAATTCTATAAAAACTCAACTTCAATTTGTTTTGTTTTGTAACATTATTCAGTCGTGCTATAAAGAAACGAGACACATTAACCGGCTTTTTACAGAAAGTATCCATTATCAACTCTATTTGCCTTGCGGGTAGGTAATGGCAGGAACCACTTGCGACGAAAATAGCTTGCTGCTTGCGCTGCACACCCAGATGTA
Source organism: Palaemon carinicauda (assembly GCF_036898095.1). Lineage (NCBI taxonomy): Eukaryota > Metazoa > Arthropoda > Malacostraca > Decapoda > Palaemonidae > Palaemon > Palaemon carinicauda. The sequence goes on from NC_090769.1 coordinate 19,196,182, forward strand.
AGAGAGAGAGAGAGAGAGAGAGAGAGAGAGAGAGAGAGAGAGAGAGAGAGAGAGAGAGAGAGAGTGTGTGTTACAAACGCTGTAACAGAGATGCTTCAAAGATTAAAGCCAATCAAGGCAGACACAAAAAAGCACCATAAACTTTCCGTCAGCCAGAATGTAAGGTCATCCATCCCCATACAGAGCAACAATAGGGATACTTATTATTATTATTATTATTATTATTATTATTATTATCCAAGGTGCAACGCTACTGGGAGGGAAAACAAATAAGGAGAAAGAAATAAAGGAAAGATAAGTTAGAATACAAAATCAACAAGAATTCAGATGGGTATTGTATCATTAAAGAAATGTTTAAAGCAAACTGATAACAAGAAAATATAGTGAGCATGTTGATATGTCCAAAAAATTAATAGAATAACTATTGTAAGAGACGATATGACAAAAGAAAACAAAGAAAAATTTCGGCTGTGGCCTACAGAGATTTTTTTTTTTTTTTTTTTTTGAAAGAAGGTCGATTCCCAAAGGAGATTACTACAAACATTTAGTGAGGTGAGAAGGTATACTACGAAGTCGAAAATATGGCGCCGTGTGTTTTTGTCTTAAGATATACCTTGGCCTTCGTAAATTTAACAGAGTATAGTCTTCCAGGATTGGTTTTTTTGTTTCCCGAAGCCCCTTTTGGGTACTTGGTGTTCACTACGTAGTCATACAAGGCCAATGGTAGTCATAGATGATATCGAGGTTGTCCGATTTCCGTACAGCAGCCATACTGACGACTTTTTGGACAAGTGATGCTGTGATCGGGTTAACCTGGGTTTATATACATCCCAACACACCAGAGATCAAAGGCTTACTACCGCCTACAAGATAATCAGATAAAAAAGGGGCGTTTGATTTGCGGCCCAAAGACGAGGAATGGTCATTTTAACTATAGTCCTCTTTGTGGTCATCCCGATGAATTAAGGAACGCTAGACTTATGTGCACTAGTATTATACATTATGCAAATTTACTCAAAACAAACTTAAAAGAAAAATAAAAACACACACACAAAGAATAGCCGTATCGACCGTGCTTTTATCACTGTACGAGTATAATAATCGCAAAGAAGAATTAAGACAATAAACGAATAAATAAATGATATCAATAAATTCTACAAATAGAGGAAACCGTACACGTATAGACATGTAACCTGAAAGAGTGTTGACACTGATCAAAAGCATTTGATTAATAATAATAATAATAATGATAATAATAATAATGTTTATTGGATAAAAACATATTTACATACAAAATATTTACAAAAAAAGATTCGGTCCAAGCCCATGTGGAGCAGAGCTCTTCGGGCAATAATACAAATAAAATAATATCTTCAATTAAAAAAATTTATAAAAAGTAAATATTGATATAGATAAACTAAATGTACACATACATATACACAAGTATATACATATGCATACATATACAAATACATATACACACATGCATACATATACAAATACATATACACACATGTACATATACATACACATAGACACATATAAATGAGATTTTCAGCCTAAAAATAAATGGAATCGTATATTCGTATAATAAAGAAGGGCGGAATAATAAATAGTGCAAATTTTGAATTTAAACATTGATATGGTAGAAATGCTAGAATTACAAATGTATACAAGCAATAAACAATATAAGAATTAAGAACATTATTGCATTAATGGTTAGGTCATGAAGAAATATCAACTAATAAAACTTAGTACACAGATAATAACATATTAGTATATGATTTTTTAAAAGGTCGAATGCTAAGCAATGCCTTAAGATAAGCAGGCAGAGTATTCCATTGTTTAACTCCCTGATAGAGATAAAACTGTTCACATTTCTTTACACGTACGAAGGGAAGAGTTAAGTTAGAGTCTCTTGTTCCATATTGGTGTGCTGATTGTACCTGAATTATTTTTTGTCTAATGGATGGATATTTATGCAGCGAAAGTGTTTGAAACATCAAATTCATTAAGGAGAATTTGTAGGTATCCTCCAACTTCAGAATCGAGAGAGACCGGAATAGAGGTGATGTATGAGCTAAATAATCACTCGAAGTTATTATTCTCACCAGTTTTTTTTTGCATAATGATTAGCGGTTGCAGGACGTTTCTACTGCAACTCCCCCATGCTGTAATGCAGTAATTTAGATGAGGAGATATTAAAGAGTGGTAGAGTTGTTTTAATATATATCGCGGGAAATAATCCTTCAGCCTATATATGATACCTGTAACTTTGGAAATTTTATTGACTATCATATCCACATGCTTACTGAAGGTTAATTTATTGTCAAACATTACTCCTAAAAATTTTCCTCTGGATTTCTGGTCAAGAGTGTGATTTCCTATTGCAACTCTTATGTTAAGCCCCCCTGACACTTGCGCGCATTTTTGCCACGCACTGGCACGCATTGATGCGCGCCAGTGCGTGCCACTTTTTGGCACGCACTGGTGTTTTTCGCGCACTGTTCACGACCAGTTCACTCCAGTTCGCGCATCGTTCACGCGACGTTCACGCGACGTTCACGCGATGGCACGAATTGGCACGCGTAGTTCGCGCATCGTTCACGACACGTTCACGCGAGTTCACTCATCATTCCGCATCGTTTCCGCATTGGTCACGCCAGTTCACGCCAGTTCACGAATTGGCCACTCCATATAAAAACGGGGCTTCTCCAACCCGAGGACATTCTTGGATTGGGTTCGGAAGAGACAACAATGCTTTCTGTCAGAGACACCATTGCATTGAGGAGAAGAAACGTATCTTTTTCGTTTGTATTTTTTGTTGCCCTTTATTTTAGTTTCAATAAAAAAGCATTTGATTTACATATAAATAGCAGACATGAAATATGTACAAGTATTAAGAAAGCATTTTATTTTAACATTAAAAGCAGCAAACATGAAAAGTTTTTAGGCTGTTGATTTTAAGGTAATAGAGAAAAAAGTGTGTTGAAATAAGAAATCATTTTATTTTTACATTAAAACTGCAAACAGAAAAAATTTGTTTTGCCCTTCATTTTAAGGTAATAAAGAAGAATAAGTATGTTGATGAAATAAAACATCATTTTATTTTTACATTCAAACAGCAAACTTAAAAATTTCTTGGGTTTATTTTTCAGTTCATTTTTATTCAAAACAAAAGTTTTGGGTCTTGATTGGTAATAGAGGAAAATAAGTGTGTGCATGAAATAAGACATCATTTTATATTTACATTCAAACAGCAAATATAAACAATTATTAGGTTTATTTTTCTTTCCTTTTCATTAATTTTTTCGTTTCCTTTTTGTTTCTCTTCATTATAAAGTTATAGAAATAGTTTGAAATAAGACATCATTTTATTTTTACATTCAAACAGCAAATATAAAAATTTATTAGGTTTATTTTTCTTTCCTTTTCATTAATTTTTTCGTTTCCCTTTTGTTTCTCTTCATTATAAAGTTATAAAAATAGTTTGAAATAAGATATAATTTTTTTTTCACATTAAAACAGCAAATATAAAAATTTATTAGGTTTATTTTTCTTTCCTTTTCATTAATTTTTTCGTTTCCTTTTTGTTTCTCTTCATTATAAAGTTATAAAAATAGTTTGAAATAAGATATAATTTTTTTTCACATTAAAACAGCAAATATGAAAATTTATTAGGCTTATTTTTCTTTCCTTTTCATTAATTTTTTCGTTTCCTTTTTGTTTCTCTTCATTATAAAGTTATAGAAATAGTTTGAATTTTTAAGATATAATTTTGTTTCACATTAAAACAGCAAATATGAAAATTTATTAGGCTTATTTTTCTTTCCTTTTCATTAATTTTTTCGTTTCCTTTTTGTTTCTCTTCATTATAAAGTTAAAGAAATAGTTTGAATTTTTAAGATATAATTTTGTTTCACATTAAAACAGCAAATATAAAAATTTATTAGGTTTATTTTTCTTTCCTTTTCATTAATTTTTTCGTTTCCTTTTTGTTTCTCTTCATTATAAAGTTATAGAAATAGTTTGAAATAAGATATCATTTTTTTTTCACATTAAAACAGCAAATATAAAAATTTACTAGGTTTATTTTTCTTTCCTTTTCATTAATATTTTCGTTTCCTTTTTGTTTCTCTTCATTATAAAGTTCACGCCACTTCCCGCATCGTTCACTCCAGTTCACTCCAGTTCACGCCAGTTCCCTCACTGTTCACTCCAGTTCACTCCAGTTGGCGCATCGTTCACGGCCATTTAGTGCGTGCCAATGCGTGCCACAAACTTTAAACATTTCAAAGTTTTGGGCCCGCATGGCACGCATTGGTACGCTCTGGCACGCGAGTTTCCGCACTGTTCACGACATTTTCACGGCTCGTTCACGCGAGTTCGCGCATCAATGCGTGCCAGTGCGTGCCACGAATGCGTGCAAGTGTCAGGGGGGCTTTACCGGGAACTTTGCGCAAAGAAAATATTATGAAATATGTTTTTCTCTCATTTAGGGTCAATTTATTCGATAGTAACCAATTTTTAACATTATTTAAGTTAGCAGTTAAAGAATTACAAAGAGAATAAATATTTTTATGACAAAGATGGAGCGTGGTGTCATCGGCAAAAAGTATGGAGTTTAATCTGCCAACTGAACGAGGCAAATCATTAATATAGATGAAGAAAAATAACGGTCCTAAGACTGATCCCTGAGGGACACCTATTTTGACATCCATAATCTCTGAAAGATGACCATCGAGCGTGACAAATTGTTTTCGATTTGTCAGGTAGGATTGGAGTAAGAGTAGTGCATTGCCTCGTATACCATAATGTTCCAGCTTTTGAAGTAGTATATCATAAGACACAGTATCAAAGGCTTTGCTCAAATCCAAAAAAAACGCACCAAGGTATTCATTTTTATTCATTGCATTATAGATATTTTCAAGGAGGTCATGAACGGCATCACTCTAGGAGGATTATTTTTTCTCCAAGGCATCACTAGTACTTACGCCTCGTAAGTGATGAAATACTACGCTGAAACCGGCTTCAAATTACCTCCGGGGGTGGCTTGAAACCGGTTATTTGTTACCCCCCCCCCCCCCCGCGGTAGCCTGAAACTCGTTTCAAACTACCGGGGGTTAAGATTTGGAGGGGGTAATTTGAAACCGGTACTCCGGGCCTAGAGAATGACCATATATAAATATGATCAGCGCCTAAGGCCCCTCTCCACCCAAGCTTAGGACCAAGGAGGGCCAGGCAATGGCTGCTGAGATAGACCTATAGACTCCCCCAAACCCCCCCCCCATCCATAGCTCACAAGGATGGTGAGGTTGCAGCGACCAAAGAAACTAACCAGATTGAACGGGTCTCGAACCTCAGTCTGGCGTTCACCAGTCATGGACGTTACCACGTCGGCCACCACAACCCAACCATTAGGTGACTGTATGAATAAAATTCATACGATGGCAGGCAATATCTTTTATTCTCGTAGAGGGATAAGATTATCTTACGATTTCGGGTTAAGCACAAGGTCCCATATACATTATGTAGACCTCCTGGCTAATACAGTGGTAACGTGTTTGCCTGGTATTTGCATGGCAACAGATCGATCCCCGCTCTGGGCCGTGAGTTTATTCTGTTTACTGGGGAGACCACTTCTGTGGTTGGGCACTGCAGTTGGTGTTGGGCTTGCCCGGCTGACGTTCTGGTGAGTACTGTATGTGTTCCGGTGAAAATAGAACTGAAACCAGGCACCTTTAACCTTTATATACTTGTTTGGTCAGTGTATCACCGTTCCCTCTGGAATCCTTTTATTGTTGATGGTCTATACTGATTGACTGCTTGAATACCTTCAAGTGTTATATCAATTAATGAATTTTCCAACGTTTGAACAGTGAATTAGTTGGAAAATGATTTCCCCTGATTGGCCAGTCTCTACTAGTTTAGTAGTCACGTGACCAGTCACCAGTGGTAACTTCGTTAGGTCCGTGCTACGTATTGTCATTCAGCGTTGGACATTCCAAGTGTACAGTTCCAACTTTACTTTTGATTTTAGGAAATTAGTCTCCATTAGAACCAGATCGGAAAAATAACTAGAAACACAAATACATTGTATTGATTAGACATTCGTGGATGAAGAACAATATATGTACAAGATATGTGTAGCCTATGTTTCCTTCAGATTGATTGATGTTAAGATGGTGTTTATTTTGTATATGTATTGAAATATGGATGATTGAAATTTACAGAACAATGTCCAAGCGCTCCTATTCATATTAATAAATAATTAATTGAGTATTTGCTCATTTGTTGTCCTGAAGTAGGGACGGTGAGGTCAGGGGAATTCATTGTCTAGTATGACTATACTTTAGCCTTGGCGTCTACAAATTTTGTGATTTGGTCATTTGCATTTTTAAGATAAATAAAATGACACGCTTTTCATTTTTCATTAATCCCCCCTTCAATGCATTGTCCAGTTTAGAAAATTGAGATACGCAGAGAGAGAGAGAGAGAGAGAGAGAGAGAGAGAGAGAGAGAGAGATTCCATCCTACGATGGTGAAGAAATTATTTAGCCCTTTCCCATTTCCGTTTACTCTTTGGCAGTGTGGCAGATGAAATTACCCTATTATGTGGCCGTTCCCAGCCTAGTGTGGAGGAATTCTTTAGGCCCACTCCGGTTTCTGTTACACTACTCCAGATGGAGAGCAACAAAATTGAGTGGTGAAAACAGTCGAGCCACAACAAAGCAGCAGTTGAGAGACGCTCTCAGACTTTTCTAGCTTGAGGGTATACTCGGCCACACTATTGTCCTGTGTTTAGCTTCCTCTTGTTTTTATTTTTTATTTTTTTTAAGTTTTCATAGTTTATATATGATATGAAAGATCTAATTTAGAGTTGTTACTGTTCCTAAAATATTTTTTGATTGTTAATTACTTCTCTTATAGTTTATTCATTTCCTTGTTTCCTTTCCTCACTTGGCTAATTTTCCCTAATGGAGCCCTTAGGCTTATAACATCCTGCTTTTCCAACTTGGTCACTTGGCTAATTTTCCATAATGGAGTCCTTAGGCTTATAACATCCTGCTTTTCCAACTTGATCACTTTGCTAATTTTCCCTAATGGAGCCCTTAGGCTTATAACATCCTGCTTTTCCTTAGGCTTATAACATCTTGCTTTTCCAACTAGGTCACTTGGCTAATTTTCTCTAATGGAGCCCTTAGGCTTATAACATCCTGCTTTTCCTTAGGCTTATAACATCCTGCTTTTCCAACTAGGTCACTTGGCTAATTTTCCCTAATGGAGCCCTTAGGCTTATAACATCCTGCTTTTCCAACTTGATCACTTTGCTAATTTTCCCTAATGGAGTCCTTAGGCTTATAACATCCTGCTTTTCCAACTTGGTCACTTTGCTAATTTTCCCTAATGGAGTCCTTAGGCTTATAACATCCTGCTTTTCCAACTTGGTCACTTTGCTAATTTTCCCTAATGGAGTCCTTAGGCTTATAACATCCTGCTTTTCCAACTTGATCACTTTGCTAATTTTCCCTAATGGAGTCCTTAGGCTTATAACATCCTGCTTTTCCAACTTGGTCACTTTGCTAATTTTCCCTAATGGAGTCCTTAGGCTTATAACATCCTGCTTTTCCAACTTGGTCACTTTGCTAATTTTCCCTAATGGAGTCCTTAGGCTTATAACATCCTGCTTTTCCAACTTGATCACTTTGCTAATTTTCCCTAATGGAGTCCTTAGGCTTATAACATCCTGCTTTTCCAACTTGATCACTTTGCTAATTTTCCCTAATGGAGTCCTTAGGCTTATAACATCCTGCTTTTCCTTAGGCTTATAACATCTTGCTTTTCCAACTTGATCACTTTGCTAATTTTCCCTAATGGAGTCCTTAGGCTTATAACATCCTGCTTTTCCTTAGGCTTATAACATCCTGCTTTTCCAACTTGATCACTTTGCTAATTTTCCCTAATGGAGTCCTTAGGCTTATAACATCCTGCTTTTCCTTAGGCTTATAACATCTTGCTTTTCCAACTTGGTCACTTTGCTAATTTTCCCTAATGGAGTCCTTAGGCTTATAACATCCTGCTTTTCCTTAGGCTTATAACATCCTGCTTTTCCAACTTGATCACTTTGCTAATTTTCCCTAATGGAGTCCTTAGGCTTATAACATCCTGCTTTTCCAACTTGATCACTTTGCTAATTTTCCCTAATGGAGCCCTTAGGCTTATAACATCCTGCTTTTCCTTAGGCTTATAACATCTTGCTTTTCCAACTAGGTCACTTGGCTAATTTTCCCTAATGGAGCCCTTAGGCTTATAACATCCTGCTTTTCCTTAGGCTTATAACATCCTGCTTTTCCAACTAGGTCACTTGGCTAATTTTCCCTAATGGAGCCCTTAGGCTTATAACATCCTGCTTTTCCTAGGCTTATAACATCCTGCTTTTCCAATTTGGTCACTTGGCTAATTTTCCCCTAATGGAGCCCTTAGGCTTATAACATCCTGCTTTTCCTTAGGCTTATAACATCCTGCTTTTCCAACTAAGTTGTAAGCTTAGCTAATAATAATAATAATAATAATAATAATAATGCTTCGTAAGGACATTAAAAAAATTCGGACTCCCAAGAAAACATTCTGACTGATTAACTGATTTATCGTGTCAGACTAGCCTAATGCTGTTCTTCTCTGAGAATGGTTGACATCTAAATCTTAACCTTTCAATTCTTTTAGTTGCTTTCTATTTACATAGTTTTAATTCTTAGTATACTGGAAAATGTGCTATCACTTTCAAATTTCAAGATTTTAAATATATTACTCTCTCTCTCTCTCTCTCTCTCTCTCTCTCTCTCTCTCTCTCTCTCTCTCTCTCTCTCTCTCTCTCTCTCTCTCTGTACAATTTAAAACATTTTTTATCATTGTACTATAGGCTATGCAATATATGGTCCAGTTAACACACACACACAAATGTATATATATATATATATATATATATATACTGTATATATATATATATATATATATATATATATATATATATATATATATATATATATATATATATGACCCAATCTGGGTCGTATGTTTAGAACACGAATGGAAAGGGATTTCATGCGCAAATAATAGCCGAGTTGATCGTTTTACACAGACTATATTCTCTTAAGTTTACAAGGGGGCCCTTAATTATGATTACATTGTTACTAAGAAAACCCCTCAGAAAAAGGGTACTCGGTTCGGCACACATGTTGGCACCTCTATTCCTTACGTGACACACACTATCGGCCTCCGAAACTAGACTGCCTTTCCTATGGGGCTTGTATCCAAACGCCCATACATGGGCGTCGCGATGCCTGATCAATGTTTGGTTGTTTGACCCGAAAGTCTCATAGCAACCAATCGGGAGAAGGCTGGTGACCCCAAAGCCAAGCTAACCTGTAACCGTCCTTTTTGTAAGTGCCAAACCACAACCTAACCGTCATTTCTCTAACGAAGAGGAAAATATCTGTTGACACCCCAGCCAGTAACGGCCGAAATGACTACGACCAGTTCATATATATATATATATATATATATATATATATATATATATATATATATATATATATATGTGTGTGTGTGTGTGTGTGTGTGTGTGTGTGTGTGTGTGTGTGTGTTTCAAAAAGGCCCATAAAAGAAACACAGGAAATATAAATAAATCACTATATTTCGGTCAATAAACATCGACCCTCTTCAGGATGCTATACCAATATTTACTTTTTATATATTTTTTTTTAAATTGATGATATTATTTTATTTTTATTATTTATTTTATTTGTATTATTATTGCCCGAAGAGCTCTGCTCCACATGGGCTTGGACCGAGTCTTTTTTGTAAATATTTTGTATGTAAATATGTTTTTGTCCAATAAACATCATTATTATTATTATTATTATTATTATTATTATTATTATTATTATTATTAGGATGTAAAGTAAAAATGAGGAATACAGTTGTTGTTGTTGTTGGAGTATTATAGCCAACACTTGTTGTTGGCACGGGCCTTTCCCTTGGTTGGCCTGTAGGTAATCAGGAATACAGTGGAGAGTGACGGTTTATATACGAAAGCAAACGGGTGTGTTCAATTGTTCTATAGTTGTTATAATTGCTGGAAGGATTAGCCAAATTTAATTACATCCAGGTGCGTCTTCTTATTGTTGAGCCGCTCGGAGGATGTCTTGACCTCTGATGCATATCTGGTGGTCGGTCTCCGTGGATTATCTGTCCGTACCTGTCCGTACAAAAGGAAAATCCTGGAATCAGCCATCATAAATCAATCAAACACAATGAACCTATCTGGCGGCCAATGGAAAGCTGACACAGTGGACAATACTCTTCTCAACCCTATCATTAAGAAGATAATCCACGGAGACCGACCACCAGACATGCATCAGAGGTCAAGACTTCCTCCGAGCGGCTCAACAAAACGAAGACGCACCTGGATGTAATTAGATTTGGCTAATCCTTCCAGCAATTATAACAACTATAGAACAATTGAACACACCCTTTTGCTTTCGTATATAAACCGTCACTCTCCACTGTATTCCTACAGGCCAACCAAGGGAAAGGCCCGTGCCAACAAGTGTTGGCTATAATACTCCAACAACAACAACTGTATTCCTCATTTTTACTTTACATCCTGAAGAGGGTCGATGTTTATTGACCAAAATATAGTGATTTATTTATATTTCCTGTGTTTCTTTTATGGGCCTTTTTGAAAAAACATGTTAAACTGTTCGATTACAGTTATAAGTAAGACATATACACACACACACATATATATGTATATATATATATATATATATATATATATATATATATATATATATATATATATATATATATATTATAATGTATGGATCCTGGGTCCGAGCACCCAAAATATATCATACGATTATGACTCCCGAAGTCTGGGTATTAACAAAATAAATTATACTAAGTATTAGTAACACTTAACTCTCATTGTGGTTCTTACCAGGAATCGAGCGGAGACTGGTCTTGAACAGTGATGATTAGAATAATACACTCGTTACAAAAAAATGAATATATTTTATATAAATTACGAGGCTTTGAAAGATTTTACACAATAATGAAATGATTAACTCGAAAAATTTTAATCTGAGCAAAACTTAGAATAAGACAAAACTGTTACGATCTGAAATTATATAAGTTAACTTGAAATATTATATCTGAATAAACCTTAAACCTTAGAAAAGAAATATTGCAATGATAATAATACAAATGCCTGAAATAATTCTGTAATAATACAATGTTCAAGTTTGATTCTAAATGAATAATAGATAACCAGACAACTTTCCCTTGGTCGGTGAATGTTGACACTGTATAACTGATCACTCGCGTCCCTGAGCACAGTCATTTACATTACTTTCAACGTAGGTCTATGGGAAAGTGCCCATCTCTGCCCATTTCTCTTAGAGATTCAACCCTCCCTCTCTCTCTCTCTCTCTCTCTCTCTCTCTCTCTCTCTCTCTCTCTCTCTCTCTCTCTCGGTGACTTTGGCGAGACCTGTTCCATCAGATGGAATGTCACCCCCCCCCCCTGACCACATTCATTTACAATCCTTCCAATGTAATAATCTTAAACACATTGGGGTCATACTGAATGGTTCCACTTTGTTCGACGTAAACTCTCAATTCCCCGAAAATTATTCTCATCTCTACTACAAGACATTAAAATCTTTAGGCTTAACTTATGATCACCTGATTCATTGTGATTGCTACGACCGTGGTCGGGCAGTCATCGCGTTTAATTTCAAACCTGAAATTGCATGGATGGATACGCGGGAGGTAGAGAAAAATGGGGATTTGAGAGTCCATTTAACGTTTGATAGGCAAGTCAACGAGAATAGAATTATTTTATTGTTTGGAGAAACCCAGCGAGTGATAACCACCGATCAAACCCGAAACTTTTCTATCTTGTTTCTCTTCCTCTTGTGTTGTTAAAAGTTTTTATAATTTATATAAGAAATATTTATTTTAATATTGTTACTCTTCTTAAAATATTTTACTTTTCCTTGTTTCCTTTCCTCACTGGGCTATTTTCTCTGTTGGGGCCCTGGCCTTATAGCATCCTGGTTTTCCAACTAGGGTTGTAGCTTAGCATTAATAATAATAATAATAATAATAATAATAATAATAATAATAATAATAATAATTAGCTCCTTTTAAGTGTAAAATGTCCTCGTTTCAAATGAATGTTTTTAGTGTAAGATTTTTTCACACTAAATGCTATGTCAATATTCGTGCAATGTTATTTTGGAAGTATGCTTCCTATAATGAAAGAAAACTAAGCTGTATTACTTTTTTTATTATCCATATATGTTAATGTAAAAGTGAAAGCGGAGAGAGAGAGAGAGAGAGAGAGAGAGAGAGAGAGAGAGAGAGAGAGAGAGAGAGAGAGAGAGAGAGAAAGCGGAAGGGCTTTAAATCAATGGACATAGAGATGGGTACGTTTCCATAGGCTTACATTGAAAGGACTGTGGTTGGGGGGGGGGGGTGACGGAACAGGCCTCGCCAAAGTCACCGAAAAGGTTTTTGCAATCTATAAAACAAATGGCCACTTTCCCATAGGCCCTGGAATGTAAACCAACCAACTCTCGCCAAAATCACCGAGAGAGAGAGAGAGAGAGAGAGAGAGAGAGAGAGAGAGAGAGAGAGAGAGCCAAAAAGGGGTTTTGAATCTATTAGACAAATGAGTACTT
>NC_090769.1:19211929-19228180 GCF_036898095.1 Palaemon carinicauda
ACTGGAACAATATTGATATATATATTTCATATATAAACAATAATTAAAAAAAAGAAAAGAAAAAAAAAAACTGAGGAAGAGAAATAGTGTGGCCGAGTGTACCCTCAATTGGGTTGTACTGTGCTCGCAGTAATAAGGACTAAGGTGGCAGCCTGAGAATCATATGGCCATATTCACTGACCATTTTATCTATTACACTGTTAGAAATGCCGTAATTTTAATAGGAAATTCTCGGTAAAAATATACTGTTCTCAGCTGTATTTCAGTAAAATATAGGCGACCATAATTTCTACCTTACTTTGTTATGATCTTTAACGGGTTGATGACCGTAATATCACTCCTATACGTCAATATATCCGTTTTTAAAACGGTAAATGCCTGGCAACATTTATTCCAGGATTTTTACCGTTTTTACTGTAAATTCTTTAACAGTGTACGTAATCTTTTTTTTCGGAGAAGAATGAAACAACCATTTTCAGGAGCTCATATTTTTGCAAATCATCAGTTGGATTTTCATCATTATTACATTTTTTTTTATCAGAAATCGTCATTATTTTATACCCTTGAAAAGGAATAAGCCCCATATACTTATTGCGAATACCCTTCTCTCTTACGTGTATCGAAATGTGGGACATTGGGTGGTTTTCAATATCCACAGATCTCCATTGGAAAACGATGTCTATTTTGAGCCTTCAGGTTTCAAACCCGATCATGCGACATATTTTACTGATTTTTTGACGAAAATATTCCGACATGAATGTTTTTCAACTGATAAGAGCAAGGTCTGTATAATACATTCTATAGACCACTGTTAAAAAATTTGCATAAAAAACGGTAACAGTCCGGCAACATTTATTCCAGGATTTTTACCGTTTTAGAAACGGTTGTATTGGCGTAAAAGAGTGATATTACGGTCACCAACCCGTAAAAGATAATAGCGAAGTAAGGTAAAATTACGGTCGTCGGAATTTTACTGAAATACGGTTGAGAACCGTATATTTTTACAGAGAATTTCCGATTAAAATTACGGTTTTTTTTTTTCTAACAGTGTTGGATAAGAGAGTCCAAAATTTCCTTCCGTCGTTGTACACGTTTTATTGCCTGTATCTCACTCACCGAAATTAAAGTCCAGGAAATAATAGGCGTAAGGGACCCTCAGATTCGCAAGTTATTTATGTCTCCTGTGAAATGGATTGATTGATTGATTGATTGATTATGAGTTATCTGGCATCCTGAAATCTAAGGTCATTGACGCCAATATTATTTGTTATAGATAAATAAATAAATATTAATTCAGTTTAAAACAATAAAAGCAAAATCATTCTTATAACAGTTAGATAGCTTTCAGAAGACCTGCTACTGAAATAAATTTTAAAATACCACTATTATTGTACGACACATCATGTCCGAGAATCTTGGCAAGGATAAACCTGCCATACTCACCTTGAGCCTCAAACAGATGTGTACTTCGTTCAGTACTACAAAAAGAAAGAAAAAAAGAAAAAAAAATCATATAAGACGTCATAATAAACTATAAAAATCATTGACGTAAGAGAAGGAACGTTAGCGGATTGCAAAGTTGTCAGGTCTTCGAGTTTGCCAAACCTTCCATAACATTTGTATCTCACCCGAACGTCTTCCTCAATCCCATTCAACTTACCTGTGAAGGAAAAGAAAATTCACAATTAGTAAGAGATTAGATCAAAGTAATAAACAGCACGTGCAGAAAATTATCTTGATGATGATCTTGCAAGAGATTATTATTATTATTATTATTATTATTATTATTATTACTTGCTAAGCTACAAACATTTTTGGAAAAGCAGGATGCTATAAGCCCAGGGACTCTTAACAGGGAAAATAAACCAACGAGGAAAGAAAAAAAGAAAATAAAATATCTTAAGAAGAGTAACAACATTGAAAAAAATATCTCCTATATGAACTATACAAACTTTAACAAAACCAGAGGAAAAGAAATAAGATAGAATAGTGTGCTCGAGTGTACCCTCAAGCAAGAGAACTCTAACCCAAGACAGTGGGAGACCATGGTATAGAGGCAATGACACAACCCAAGACTAGAGAACAATGGTTTGATTTTGGGGTGTCCACCTAGAAGAGCTGCTTACCATAGCTAAAGAGTCACTTCTACCCTTATCAAGAGGAAAGTGGCCACTGAACAATTACAGTGCAGTAGTTAACCCCTTGAGTGAAGAAGAATTGTTTGGCAATTTCATTATTGTCAGGTGTATGAGGACAGAGGAGAATCTGTAGAGAATAGGTTAGACTATTCAGTCTATGTGTGTAGGCAAAGTGAAAATGAACCGTAACCAGAGGGAAGGATCCAATGTAGTACTGTCTGGCCAGTCAAAAGACCCCATAACTCTCTAGCTGTAGTATCTCAACGGGTGGCTGGTGCCCTGGCCAATATACTACCTATAATTCGGCTGGTAGCATCATCGTAAACGAAAGAAAGCTAAAACTCCCTTCTCTCTAACTAGTTATATAGTTACCTAATAATTCATGAATAAGAGAGAGAGAGAGAGAGAGAGAGAGAGAGAGAGAGTGTGTGTGTGTGTGTTTGTGTAATAATAGTTAAAAATTATCCTGGGTAGGGAGATGATCTTTAGCTTTATGCTTTGGCAGGTGTTATCATGTGCGCACTTGTCCTTTGGTGTGTGTTTGTGTGTGTGTGTGTGAGAGAGAGAGAGAGAGAGAGAGAGAGAGAGAGAGAGAGAGAGAGAGAGAGAGAGAGAGAAATTTGTGGTCGCTCCAAGCCTGGAGTGAAAAGAAATTCTTTAGACCGTCACCTAACCGTGTCATATTACATTATGGTAGGTGAAGAGATATAAGATTTCTTTGAGAATAGTCTTACCGAAAATCTCATAGCAGTTTTACATCATCCGGGCCGGAGATAAACGTGCAGGTGCGCTCGTGTGGTGAAAGTCTTTAGGCCTATCCCCCAAATCTGATAGGTGGCTAACGGTGGGCAAGATGAGTGTTCGACCAAGGCCTCTCGACAAGGCCTTTGTTGGACCCCCTTTCGACTGGTGAAAGGTTTGACTCCGGTGTTTATGAGTTCAACATTAATTCGAGAATGCTGGTAAACAAACTACAATTTTTTTTGGTAAACATATAACAACCAAGAACTCCTATACAAAAAGAGTCACTGTCCAATTACCTAGAGAGCGACCAAAACCCTTAACACAGAAACCTTTGTTCCTTGAACCTATATACAAACCTAAGACACAGTAGTAAACAAGCACCCACAGAACGATAACTTTAGTAATGGCAACACTACCCTCAGCGTCAATGACCTTAGATGTCAGGGTGCCAGATAACTCATAATCAATAAATTAATCAATCAAGCAACACTGCCCGACCCAGACATCCTGTTGCAGAATTGTTTCTGTCCATGTCCTTTTAAGGGGCCAGATCGGAATGCCAATATTGGGGTATAGGAGGAAAAGGACAAAATCCTGAAAAAAATCACAGAGCATCGTATGGCAATGGAGAATGCGTATACGAAATATTTTGTCAAAACTCCTCTTACTTTCATATTTATAGGGTAATTAGTAAGAGTAACTCAATAAACCTAAAGCATTGTTCCCTACAAGAAAATTCAGTATTTCTTCTGTTATCGTAAATTTTGATAATTATTACATTTTAATGTAAAAGAAATTGTGAACAATGCCATCTGTATAACCAAAACTTTGGTTAGACTGACGTCACTGACCACAATCGTTAAATTTTAAAGCCGATTCACACGACACATTTTCTTTCCAACAGGCAGGCCGGTGGCTAAATGCCGTCGAAATGTTGTACATTTACAGAGACGTTCCCTTTCAGTTTACCCCGGTGTGGTTTTCATTGTTTACTTGGATTCTGTCGCGTGAGTATCATGGGAGATAATTTTCTCAGCTTTAGAAATTTAACGGAAATTGTTCTTCTACTAGAAGAGGAGGAGGAGGCAGAGGGATTCTAACGAAAAAGGGAAAGGATATTGGTACATCACTCATTAAAGAAAAGAAAGAGGGAGGGAGAGTTCTGGACACTATATAAATTACTGGCAGGTGATGAAGTGATATTTTTTTTTTTATATTTAAGAATGTCAAAAGCAAAGTTTATTGGTTTGCCACAAAAGATTGAAATGGACCTATCCAGGAAGAACACAAATTGCCAAGAAGCCATATCTCCAAAGGAAAGACTTGCAGTTTGCTTACGGTATACAGTTGCAAACATTGAGAGAATTTCATTAAGGTAAATTATTCACAATACAGATGAAACTTTATTAAAACAAAAACCTATCCTTGCTCCCATCTCTGAAAACAAATTTTCTTATATCATGAAGAAAATTCTTAATCATGTCAAACAACTCCTCATACCCTCACACAAGTTCAATTAACTTCTCATCCATCCATGGTGTCAACTGTCAACAATGAACTAACTGTACACTCTATGAGGAAAAGTTCAGGTTGCAGGCCACGAAAACGAACGGGTATGATACGGGTCCTCGTTCACACGCAGTATCATCAACGCTTTTGGTTGGGTGGCTAACGGCTGTCAAACCGGCCGAGGTTTCTTGGAAAGAAAGCCGAGCTGACTCGGACGGCTGACGACCATCGGCCTCCGTCAACCTGACGGGTCGTGTGATCAGTTGCATTTGAATAAACATAAGAAAGCTGGACGCCGCTTAAATGATGGCCTGTTGGAAAGAAAACGGGTCGTGTGAATCTGCCAAGGCCCATTTTCTTTCCATCAGGTGGCTGAATGCCATTGAAATGTACATTCACACGAAACGTTCCCTGTCTGTTTACCCTGGCACAGTTTTCCTTGTTTACTTAGATTCTATCACGTGAGTATCATGGGAGATAATTCTCTCAGCATTAGAAATTTGGCGGAAATTACTCTTCTACTAGAAGAGGAGGAGGAAAAGAAATTCCGACAAAGACGGAAAAGGATATTGGTATATCAGTCATTAAAGAAAAGAAAGAGGAAGGAAGAGTTCAGAACACTATAAAGAACTGGCAGATGATGAAGTGAATTTTTTTCAATATTTCAGAATGTCAAAAGCAAAGTTTATCTGTTTGCTACAAAAGATTGAAATAGGCCTACCCTGGAACAACACAAATTGCACAGAAGGAAAGACTTGCAGTTTGCTTAAGGTAAAAAATTGCAAACAATGAAAGGATTTCATTAAGGTAAATGATTCACAATACAGATGAAACTTAATTAAAACAAAAAGTTATCCTTGCTCTCATCTGTGAAAACAAATTTTTTTACTTGAAAGAATTTCATTAAGGTAAATGATTCACAATACAGATGAAACTTAATTAAAACAAAAAGTTATCCTTGCTCTCATCTCTGAAAACAAATTTTCTTACTTCACAAAAGAAAATTTTTCATCATGTCAAACAACTCATACCCTCACACAAGTTCAATTAACTTCTCATCCATAGTATCAACTGTCAACAATCAATTAACTGTACACTCTATGACTCTATGGGGAAAAGTCGGGGTTGTAGGCCACGAAATGAACAGGTACGATACAGGTCCTCGTTCACATGAAAAATCATCCACCCGTTGGTTGGGATGGGTGGCTAACGGCCGTCAAACCGGCTGAGGTTTCTGGGAATGGAAGCCGAGCCGACACGGACGGCTGACGACCAAGGGCCGCCGTCATCCTGACGGGTTGTGTGAACAGTTGCATTTGAATATACGTAAGAAAGCTAGACGCCGCGGCCTGCCTGTCGGAAAGAAAACGGGTCATGTGAATTGGCCTTTAATCTGCACGCCGGTTGACTTCTTTCTTTAGACTTTGTATATAACATCCATGAGTCACAAGACGATGTATCACACGGTAAATTTAACCCTTTGAGACAATATATTACACGGTAAATTACACCCTTCGAGATGATATATAAAGGCCGATTCACATGACCCGTTTTCTTTTCGACAGGTTGGCCGTCGGTTAAGTGGCGTCTAGCTTTCTTACGTATATTCAAATACTACTGTTCACACGACCCGTCAGGCTGATGGCGGCCCTCGGTCGTCAGCTGTCCGAGTCGGCTTGGCTTCCTTTCCAAGAAACCTCGGCCGGTTTGAGTGCCGTTAGCCACCCGTCCCAACCAACGGGTTGATGATGTTTCGTGTGAACGAGGACCTGTATCGTACCCGCTCGTTTCGTGGCCTACAACCCCGACTTTTTCTTATAGTATAGTCATAGAAATTACAGCTCGTTTGTTGTTGACACCATGTATGAGAAATTAATTGAACTTGTTCAAGGGTATGAGGAGACGTTTGACATGGCAATCAAGATGTATAGAAATAACTTACATAAAGAAAAGATATGGAAAATGTCTGGAGAGGCATTAAGTAAAACAGGTGAATTTATCATAATTTTTATATTCTTGGCATGGTGCATAAAGTATAATGAAGTTGCATAACTTATTTTATCAATAAACATCTTATAGTGTCAAAATTATCGTAATTTACTCGGTCCTCACGTGACAGAGTCTAAGTAAACAATGAAAACCGCACGTGGGTAAACGGATAGGGAACGCCTCATGTAAATGTACAACATTTCGACGGTGGTTAGCCACAGGCCAGCCTGTTGGAAAGAAAACGAGTCGTGTGAATCGGCCTTTACACTGTAAATTACATCCTTCGCCCTTCAAAGTTCAGTCCTACTACAAACCTCATAGAAATTGCATGTCTGAGTTTGACCTCTGACATTCACTCATTTTTACATTTGTTTTTTCTGGTTTTGGGCAAAAATTTTATCATTTCGAAGAGGAAAAGACAATTTCAACATCTTTCCAACACAAGAAAGAAGAAAAATCGCTCTATTAGGAGTTCATAAGAGGGTAATATCGTAGATCAAGCCTTCGAATACCTAAAAGACTACTTAGTTGGTAGAAATTACTGTGTACAAATTGGAAACTCTTATTCATCATATAAACCCTTAAACAGAGGGGTACCCCAGGGGAGTGTACTTGGCCCAATCTTATTCTGCATCTATACTACTGGTCTATCGAAAATGCTACAAAGGCATGGCGTGAAGTTTAAACTATTTGCAGATGACACACAATTTTACTTCTCCATTAATGATATACATGACACCACTGAAAGTCTAAACCGAATCCTTGGTAGTGTTAGAGAATGGATGTCATTTAAACAACTAAAATTGAATGAGAACAAAACTTAATTCATGGCGGTGGGCAAGAGAAACAGCGTGAGAAACTTAGGTGATATTCAAAAGAACATGAATAATGACTCGGTGCCAATATCTAGTAAAGTTCGAGATCTAGGTGTATTTCTTGACTGTAACTTGTCTAAATGCCCAAATAAATAATGTAATGAAAAGTGCTGATTATCATCAAGAAATATTGCGTTTATAAAAAAGTACCTGGACGAAAATTATGTAAAGAAACTTGTGAGAAACTGTGTTATTACCAGGATTGACCACTGCAACTCTATCTATTACAATTTACCAAAAGTGCAACTTAAGAAATTACAAAACATAATATACAGAGGAGCAAGACGATAAAAGGTGTCCCACCTAGAGAAAGGATCACCCCTATACTAATCGATTTACATTGGCTGCCGATTAAAGCGAGAATTGAATTTAAAATATGTACAATAACCCACCAAGTTATCAGAACCGGGGGTCCAAAATACTTAAGAGAATTGCTACATATTGCGCAGCCAACAAATTGTGTCGACACAAGAATAGTTACAGATGGCTTCAAACTGTTGGAACCAAGATTTATGTCTACCTTAGGCTCCAGAGCTTTTAAATATGCAGCCCCAACACTTTATAATAAGCTCCCACAAAACATTCGAATGATTGAAGCCATTAAGGATTCCAAGAGTGTTATGTATTATTGTAATAATGTACTATATGATTTCAAGTGTTACAGGTATTGTGCAACATTGCATCATATTGTATGAATAAAACATGTTATGCTTTGAACATAAGTGTAATGATTTATTTTGGTATTAGGATTCAAACATTTATTGATTACCTCAAAGATAGGAAGTGATTCTATATAGTTTTGTATTGGAGTAGGATTTAAGTCTTTTGAGAGCGATGCTCTTTTGTTTGGCAATGTTTTGGTTTTGTCAGATTGTGTATGACGCTCCAACACACTTAGGAGTCGGCTGTTATAGAGCATTGAAGAGCAATGTAGTCACAAGAGTTATTAAAGTGTATTTTAAGAATACCAACGTATCATTAAATCCCACCAAGAAAAATTGACGACCAAAGATGGGATCAGCTGAGAAATAATTACTAACAATTCTTCATCTATGTTCCAGGTAATTATTATGGTTAATAGAAACATCCTATCAACACATTAAAGAGGAAACTGAAGACTTTCATATTTCATGAGTCTTTTGACAGTGACGATTTAACAGTAAATGAACAATACACAATATGAAACGTTAAATACTCTGAACGAACAAGGTTAAACGACAGTGGAGGTCCTGTAGAGAGTGGGGTTCCCCTGCTGTATGGGACCGGAAAAGCAGCCATCGAAGTAGATAGAGAGAGAGAGAGAGAGAGAGAGAGAGAGAGAGAGAGAGAGGGATGGATGGAGGAGCGGCCGCCTTGCCTAACAGGAGCTAAAAGAAGCAAAATATTGAGCAAAATTATCTTCATTTATGATTAAATTATGATAAATAACATTGTTTTCGTTTATTAATATCCTGAAGTGAACAAAGAATTCATAATAATCTGGATTTATTAATATTGTCTTTGTAAAAATACAAAGAAAAACTTTGAACGACCGTATCTCAAAACTATACCCATTGACCTTCAAATTCTACTTTCTCCTCTAGTTTTAAAGGTATAGCATTGAAATTGGTATACGACTTAAAAAGACATTATAAAACAATCAAATGTAATTTTTCCATTTTTTTCCAATTTTTTTCTTAATTTTCCCCCCGATTTTTGGTTTTATTTTTTTACCATAATGAAAAAATTCATATCTAGCGAAAAAAAAGACTTTTAGAAAAAAAAAACTAATTTTATTGGAAGTCTACATCAAGTCTATATAGGGTAGTAATCTCAGACCTTAATATCAAGTACCATAAATTTGAAAAACATTTTCAAGATAATTGGACCTGGTGTCCGGCTACACATTTCCCACTGAGCCTTGATGTTAGCTTTGAGTTGCTAGGTTGTTCTGTCATGTTAAAGTTTCCATGTGTTCGACATTTAACCCCATGCATGCTCTATCACGTTCATATCTGCTTTGCTCGGCATTCAAGATGGCGAGGCGTATCCTAACCGTCAAAACACTCCTGAACAACACTAGTAGTGTCAATGGGACACCGGTCATGCATGAACAGGATACGCCCTGCTGGAAGTCTTGTCTCGGAGCGAAGGCAAGGGGGTTTGCAATAGCTCAACATACTTTATTTGACAGATATAAAAGATGGATGAAAGAAGAGCAAGTACAGTTAATTAACTAACCATTGAAGGGAATAGTTTCTAATGTTAGGTATTAGTAAGAGTGATGTAAAATGTGGTTTAACCATAATTTTATTTTATATAAAGGTACATTTTTTCATATTATGGTCTTAATGTTTATTAATACAATTATTGCTTATTTTTATTTTTATTTTTTTTTCTGGTATTCTTGGCTACCGACATAGTATTATTTTTTAATGCTGAAGTTAATCTTTGTGGATTTTGCAAAATGGGAGGTTTGGAGAGACCTGGGTTGGAGGAGGGGTCGCTTTGTAGTGAGGTTTGTATTTCTCCTGTTGATTGATGTTGTATTTCTTACAAAGTTCTTATATCTCCTGATGGAGGAATTGGTGAGTTTGAGTCCGAATTAGGTTCATTTCCGGGTGTGAAGTCTTCATCTGATGCATCGTCTTCTGAATATTCTATTGTATTCTCTTTGTCTTTTGTGCGAAATAGTGAATACCCTGTTGCATATTCTGGAATGCTTGAAATTCGCTTATTCCACAGTTACGGTTCTGTTGTCTCTTGTTCCTCTTCTGAGAAATGCATTGTTGGTAAGTTGTCATCTGCTAGCATGCTGCCTGTTATTGAGGGGGTAGAATCTGCCCTGACGCTGCCTCAATTTTATTGCTATGTTTGTTATTGTCCAATTCCTGTATCATCTTGTGTATTGTTTAGAAGGCTATTTACATTAGCCCCACAATTCCGCGTATTGGTAATTGTTATTTTGGCGTAACTTGCACCGTTGTTTGTATATAGTGGATGTTGCATCTCTGTTCGCCTTTAAAAGTTTAAAGGCCGCTCATGAACGGCAGAGTGCCATGGTCAGTAACGTTTCCCTAGCAAGCAGGACAATGCCCTAGAGGCTGACCATATTATATATAATCAGCGCCCAAGCCCCTTTCCACCCAAGCTAAGACCAGGGAGGGCCAGGCAATGGCTTCTGATGATTCATCAAATAGACCTATTGGCTCTTGCATTTTCTTTTTAATTAGACCCTTTCTCATTGGGCATTCTATTGCTGAAGTTTTATGTTAAGATTGCAGTTGACACATTTCTTTGTATTTTCGGTACATTCCTTGTATGTATGGGCATTTCATGAGTATTTAGTGCATATATCGAAGTTTTTATCATTAGAACATTCCTGCTACAAAAGCCCATAAGAAAAACATTTAAAGCAAATTGTGAATTTCACAAACATATATTGTAATGCAAAATGCTGAGTTAACGTGGAATAACATGGATCTAATCTAATGTTGTTACTGTTCTTAAAATATTTTATTTTGATTGCTCATTACGTCTTTTGTAGTATATTTATTTCCTTGTTTCCTTTCTTCACTGGGCTATTTTTCCTTGTTGAAGCCCTTGGGTTTAGATCATCCTATTTTTCCAACCAGGGTTATAGCTTAGTTCGTCATAATAATAATAATAATAATAATAATAATAATAATGATGATGATGATGATGATGACAACAACAACAATGATAACCATAACCATAACCATGATAATAATAATAACAATAATAATAACAATAACAATAATAAAATAATAATAATAATAATAATAATAATAACAACAACAACAATCATAACCATAACCATGATAATAATAATAATAACAACAACAACAACAAAACAACAACCATAATAATAATAATAATAATAATAATAATAATAATAATAATACTGGCTCCAATGCATTTCTATAGCCTCAGGTGCCTCTCTGTCACCCTCTGTAGCTGGGACAAGGGAACTATTGTCTTGAATCATAATCTTCATTTTTGCAACGCAGCGTTAACTTTCCTTGAAGGGTGACAGATAAGCATAGCTTTGCTGGCCCTGAAAGAGAGACCAGAACGATACTGATGGCCTAAATTCGATGATGGATTTAAGAAAAAAAAAAAAAAAAAACATGCACAGGTCTTTTATCCTTAGACAGATAGAAGAGAGACTGCACTTACTTGGCTGAAACAATTTATTATTATTATTATTATTATTATTATTATTATTATTATTATTTGCTAAGCTGCAACCCTAGTTGGAAAAGCAGGATGCTATAAGCCAAAGGGCTCCAACAGGAAAAATAGTTCAGGGAGGAAAGGAAATAAGGAAATTTACAACAAGAGAAGTTTAAGAATAATAACAACATTAAAGTAAATCTATTATATGTAAATCATAAAAACTTTAAAATAACAAAAGGAAAATAAATAAGATTGAATAGTGTGCTCGATTGTACCCTCAAGTAAGAGAACTCTACCCCAAGACAGTGTGGAAGACCACTACCCAAGACTAGAGAATGATGGTTTGATTTTAGAGTGTCCCTCTCCTAGAATAGTAGCTTGCTACAGCTAAAGAGTCTCCTATGCCCTTACCAAGAGGAAAGTAGCCACTGAAAAATTACATTGCAGTAGTTAACCCCCTTGGCAAAGAAGAATTGTTTGGTAATCTCATTGTTGTCAGGTGTATGAAGACAGAGAAGAATGTGGAAAGAATAGGCCAGACTATTCGGTTTATGTGTAGGCAAAGAAAAAATGAGCCGTAATCAGAGACAGGGATCCAATTTAATAATGTCTGGCCAGTCAAAGGACGGGCACTATAAATTGAACAATAACTGTGTTCCTTGTTCGCAAAGCATCTTGCCTGATTCTTCAACCAGCTATGAGCAATATACAATAGTATAAGTCATTGTTGACAGCCTGTGTGAGTAGAAATAACAATATTACATTCAGCATAACATTATTTTATGATGCAGCAATGAATCAAAACAAGTAAATGAACGAGACATGTTATAGCACATCTGAATGAATCATGATCAGCCATGTTTTGATATTTAGCAATGATGCTCTGATATGTTCAAAACACCGACCTTAACAACGTTTGTTTAACGCAATATTTACTTATAGTATCAAATAATGCCCCCTGTGGCCGCGCGGGCATAAAAACAAGAATAGCGCCAACGTTATCCCTGCGTGTCGTAAGAGGCGACTTGAAGGGACGGGACGAAGGGGCTAGGAACCTCCTCTCCTGTACCTACATCCTGTGAGACATCGACAAAGAGATGGAGCTGGGGGGAGAGTGACTGCTCCCCGCACTCTAGTTTTGGGGTGTTTGAATGTGCTTGGATATAGTACGATAGAGAGTAGAAGATGTGAAATTGGAAGTATGTTTAGGAATAGAAGGATGGATGTATTGGCCTTGTGTGAGACGAAGATAAAAGGAAAGGGTGAAGTGATGTTTGGTGATTGGTGAAATGTCTGGTAGAGTGTCTGGGATTGAAAAGGGAAGAGCGAGAGAGGGTTTGGCTTTATTGCTGAGTGAATGGAGGACAGGTAAAGTAGTGGAATGGAAGGAGATATCATCTAGGTTAATGTGGGTAAGGGTTAGGTTGGGTAGGGAATGTTGGGCGTTTGTCAGTGCGTATGGGCCAGGTAGTGAGAAAAGTGAAGAAGAGCGGAATGAGTTCTGGAATGAATTAACTAGGTGTGTAGAAGGACTGGGTAGAAGGAATTATGTAGTTGTCATGGGTGACTTAAATGCTAGAGTGGGCGCTGGGGAGGTAGAAGGTGTCATTGGGAAGTATGGCGTACCAGGTGAAAATGAGAGTGGTGAGAGACTGGTAGATATGTGTGTTGAGCAAGAGATGGTGATAAGTAATAGCTTTTTCAAAAAGAAAGATAAAAATAAGTATACATGGGTAAGAGTGGCAAATGGAAGAGTAGTAGAAAGGGCATTAATGGATTATGGAGTTGATAACTAAAAGAATGTTTGGAAGATTGAAAGACGTGCACGTGTTTAGGGGTATGGCTAACGGTATGTCTGATAATTTTTTGGTGGAAGGAAAATTAGTTGTAGCAAAAGAATGGGGGAATAGAGTAGGTGGATGTAAAAGGGAGGTAATGAGGGTTGAAGAGCTAATAAAACCGGGGGTAAAAATTAAATATCAGGAAAGGTTGAAAATGATATATGACGAAGTGAAAGTAAGAGAAACTGGCAATTTAGAGGAGGAGTGGAAGTTAGTAAAAGAAAATTTTGTTGGGATTGCAAGTGATGTGTGTGGAAAGAAGGTTGTTGGAGGCAGCATGAGAAAGGGCAGTGAATGGTGGAATGAAGGAGTGAAGGTAAAAGTGAAAGAGAAAAAGAGGGCCTTTGAAGAATGGCTGCAGAGTAATAGTATAGAGAAATATGAAAAATATAAAGAGAAAAATGTGGAAGTAAAGCGCAATGTACGTGAGGCAAAGAGGGCAGCTGACCTGAGGTGGGGTCAGGGATTGGGTCATTCATATAAAGAGAATAAGTAGAAGTTTTGGAAAGAAGTGAAGAGAGTAAGGAAGTATGGCTCAAGAATTGAAGAGACAGTGAAAGATGGAAATGGAAGGTTGTTAAAAGGAGAGGAGGGAAGGAAAAGATGGGCGGAATATTTTGAAAGTTTACTGAATGTTGAGGATAATAGGGAGGCAGATATAATTGCTGTTGCAGGTGTTGAGGTGCCAGTGATGGGAGATGAGAATGAGAGAGAGATTACAATAGATGAAGTGAGGAGAACACTAGATGAAACGAGGGTAGGATTATTTTATTAAGTAGGATTACTGAACTATATTCTGTTATGTTTGATTTTAGAATACGATACCCTTTTTTTGTCGTTGCGACTATAACCCTGCTAAATTTTTATGGTTTTTCAAATAAATGGCCCTTCTAGCTAAAATGGTTGGTGACCCCTTGGTCTGGGTATTCGTTTAGGCTTAAACCCAAAAGTGGGTCTCGTCTAGACTCTAGAGTACGTAGATGGACCGGCGAGCGTGTGTGCGTAGCTACCTCATGAATATTTTTTTTCTTCTCTTAGTTTAGGCCTATATCCAAAATGTGCCTCGTCACCCCTACAAGTGAAAGGGTTAGAGCTTTTTGCCATTATTCAGGGGAGAGAGAGAGAGAGAGAGAGAGAGAGAGATAGATAGATAGAGAGAGAGAGAGAGAGAGAGAGAGAGAGAGAGAGAGAGAGAGAGAGAGAGGCCTACTGTTGTTGCGACATGCATTCACACAAACCGCGCGACTTTTATCCGTAATCTACAATAACCTAGTGAACGACCTCAAACTTCCTTGAAGACCATGTTGGTTTGAACCCAGAAAAACACATATACAAACACACGTCATTACCCAATGAGTGTTAACAATTCCTTTATTGATAAACAAACTTTTACTCGGTGATAGGACCCTTTGACTTTCACCTGGGTCGACGTGGTATGGCTCAACCTAACGCAGGGGTCACCAACCTCTTGAGCTAGAAGAGCCATTCACCTAAAGAATCATATAGATTTTAGCAGTGTCAGAGCCGCAATAGCATAAAAAGTCTCTTGAGATCTAAAATCAAAATCCACTGTACTTCAAACATAACGGAATATAATTTAGTAAGCTTACTTAATAGAATTATCATAGTAATATTATTCATCATAGTTTTGTCCGCAAAACAAAGTAGAAAATATATTCTTTCGGGCATTATCCTTTCATTTATATAGCAGAACTCGTCAAAACATTTAACGAAACATTATTATCAAAGTAACAGCAGTATGAAAGATAATTGTGGTAATTTCATCTTGGTAGTTCTAATATCACACCTTCTTAGAGTTATAAAGTTAATTAATGGGAGATTTGTCCCTGTGATTCCTTGGAGAGCTGGTTAATGTTTGTAAAATGAGAAGTAGTTTTCAGCTTTAAGCAAGATCTAAAGCTCTCATTCTGTCATCTACTTCTTAATTTTCCTTTTATGAAATTCGTGCTCGAAAATGTTTGTTCACAGAAAAAAACATGATCAGAAAATGTAGAGTACCCCAAATGCAAACTTCTTGGTATTTTTGTAGTTGTCTGGTAATGCACTCCAAACCTCAAAAACAGCCTTTTCATGGCTTTTTTCAGATTTAGTACTTTTCCCCATCTGCGGTGACTAACTAATGTGGCTTATTGTGTTTCCAAAGACTCTAGATTAGAGTAAAACTTAAGATTGTATGCCCTTAAATATTTCTTGCAAATCAGCTATTTCAACCTCCAACCTTGTTCGGGTCACAATAGTAAAGTCCGACAAATCTGCCCAAATGGTCAATGCTGCTATCATCTTCTTTATGTGGTAGCTCTCGACATTAACTTCTGTCATCTTCAGCCTATCTGTAATTATCATTATGTAAATTTAATAAAAGTAATAAAAATCATCATAAGTATATAGTTAGGAAGATATACTTCTAAGAACTGCCCAACTAAGTCTAAAATCAAGCCAAGCAAGGAACATAAAACCATATAAAAGACTTATTACACATATAACTATATAACTATATAAGACTCAATAACTAATATACCCGGAGAAGACGATGACCACCCACCCAGAGCAGCAACCCACAGACCAGAAGACGGATCAATGGGTCACCGGCAAGTGAACAGGTAAGCCCTCATTCAAGCTGGGTTTTGTCTTAAAAATGTATAAAGACTCCAAGATTCTCAGTTGGCTGACGCTACTATGTCTGTCTGTAATTCTGAAATTTTCCTTAGAAATGGCATGACTAGATTTAAATGCGTGGTCATAAATAGCTGACATTGGTTTCTTATTTAAAGTTATATTGGTTCGTACCGATCTCCCCATGTGCTCCGAAATCCTACACTGAAACTGTCTAGATGTGCTTCCAGTGTAGCACTCAATACAGAGTGCACATTGAAACCACTTCCACGTCTCAGCATAACAATTAATCCTTGAAAGTTTCACTACTCTATGAGTAAAATTGTGGCCAGGAAGTTGTTC
>NC_090769.1:19228203-19235703 GCF_036898095.1 Palaemon carinicauda
GGCCGTTCCCTATCTCAAAGATTATCCGAACACAAAAGATCTGTTAGATATGACTATGAAAACTCGGATTTTCGTTCACCATAGGGATTTAGGGCACCAGATTAACTGGAGTGAGTCGTCTTTGCTTTTTAAGAGTACCTGTCCGTACAGAAGGAAAATCCTGGAATCAGCCATCATAAATCAATCAAACACAATGAACCTATCTGGGGGCCAATGGAAAGCTGACACAGCGGACAACACTCTTCTCAACCCTATCATTAAGAAGATAATCCACGGAGACCGACCACCAGACATGCATCAGAGGTCAAGACTTCCTCCAAGCGGCTCAACAATAAGAAGATGCGCCTGGATGTAATTAAATTTGGCTAATCCTTCCAGCAATTATAACAACTATAGAACATTTGAACACACCCTTTTGCTTTCATATATAAACCATCACTCTCCACTGTATTCCTCATTTTTCTTTACATCCTGAAGAGGGTTGATGTTTATTGACCTAAATATAGTGTGATTTATTCATATTTCCTGTGTTTCTTTTATGGGCCTTTTTGAAAAAACACACACACACATATATATATATATATATATATATGTATGTATGTATGTATGTATATATATCACTCATTAAGTCCACCGCTGTACAAAGGCCTCAGACATGTTTTTCCACCTACACCTGTTTATGGTCTTTCTATGCTAGGCTAAAACAGCAAATTTTCTTACCTCGTCAATCGATCGTTTTCTCTTCCTTCCACAGCTTCGTTTCTAATCTCTAGGGACCCATTCTGTTATTCTTAAGAGTATATGTTATATATAGTGCCACAGCCTCTTTTCATGGCTTTCAATGTTTTTTTTCTGTTTTGATACTTTCTTATATCACTATTGTATAGCATTGTATAGAAATCCTCTGTAATTTTCATCACTCCATCTCTATTGTGGATAATATTTCCATGTTCATCCTTTAAAGACATCTGTTGGCGCCCTGTTCCAAGTCTTCTTTTCATCAATGTGATGCTTCTTCCTTTCTTTAGTGTTTTCTCAAATTTCGTCTGACTGTGTTTTCAAATATCTTGGATTTTTAGTTTATTTACTGTTTTGGATAGTTCTGCTAATTGTTCCATCGCTCTTGAATTTTACCCTCATTTCCAATCTTTTCTTTATTAGTATTTTTAGTCTTTTCAGATAGTTTTTCTTAATCTCGTTTAGGAACTTCTCCACCTATGTCTTGTGCTGATTCCAAGACAAATTTTGTTAAAATACTGTTCATTTCTTTAATTGCTTCTATTTCATCATGTAGCTGAGAGTACCCATTTTGTATGGCTTAACTAAACTCATCAGACTTTTCTCTTATTACAGGAGTGTTTATTTAATTTCTTGAAATTATTTTTCTCTCTCTTTCCTTAGATCTAACCATGTTTTGCTTCATAGTATTTTATGATCGCTTAACTTTAACTTGTTTAACACTTACGTCCATAACTAAATTGACTTTTTCACTAAAGATAAGATCTATTTCATTCTTTTCGTTTCTCCATTTGGGCTTCTCCGTATCCATATATATATATATATATATATATATATATTAATGTAACAGGTTTCTCGTAAAGTAAAATATATAAAGTCTTTTATAAATTCAAACAAATTTGAGGGAACTCGTTGACGCAGTAACCCCTAGAACCTGTATGTTTTACGTTTTCTTCAACTTCGTCCGGTCACACTTGAAAGAAAATAGATCAGAAACTTTTCTAGGGGGAAGCATTACTAATTAATGTTCATCTACATTAGAATTGTGATTGCATGTTTTAATAAAATTTGCGCCCTTGTAAGTGATACGGATAGTAAAGATAATATATATATATATATATATATATATATATATATATATATATATATATATATATATATATATATATATATACATACAGTAAAATGTACAAAAGTACGGTGATACGTACGACTTACTTTATCAAGACTGGATTTCTTTACTTCTCTTACCCTTAAATTGACCTGATTTGGTGTGTCCAATGTTCTAGTTTGGATATATTTTAATGCACTAAAGCGTCTGAATCTAGATATGTTTCAAGTCATCTCCAAAGGTTCGAAGGTGTCTGATGGCAGCGGAAAAAATTTGTATTTAAGAAATGTTGGCCAAATGACTTGGCCGGGGAGGGGGTTGAAGCTATTCAGTTTCAAAATGCAACTGGGGAGAGGGGCCCCAAGTTGCTCAGTGAAATAAATGTAGGAGGGTGGACAGCAAAGTGGAAGACAGAAGTGGGGAAGGAGGTAAAGTAGAGCTCTAAGAAAAAGTGGAGGCAGATGGGGACCAAAGGTTTGGTGCAAAGTACATTAAGTTATGATGACAGTGCAACTGACATGAATAACCCCCTACAAGGTACCACTATTAGGGTTCACTGTGTAGCCAGATTCACAAAGTAGACGCAATTCCTCTGTTATTTCCAATCTGTTTTGCTCATATCTGGTTGTCGTCTTATTTCTGTAGCTTAGTTGTTCTACAGGCCTGATTGTGACACACTGATGCTTCCACTAGACACTTGATATCTTTTGAAGTCTCAGTTACAAAGTCCAAAGTTGTGGTTTAACTTATCGAGAGACTATTGACTGCTCGTGTCTAGATCTTGTCTTATGTCACAGTTTAATATAAACAAGGTAGAAGTATTCCTTTAGTTTGATAGTTAACAAAAATAGCATCGAGGAAGTGTTATTATTATTATTAATTATTAAGCTACAACCCTAGTCGGAAAAGCAAGATGCTATAAGCCCATGGGCCCCAACAGGGAAAATAGTCCAGTGAGGAAAGGAGACAAGGAAAAATAAAATATTTCAAGAACCTTCACAACATTGAAATAAATATTTCATATATAAACTTTGAATAATTTAACAAAACAAGAGGAAGAGAAATTAGGTTGAATAGTGTGCCCGAGTGTACCCTCAAGCAAGAGAACTCTAACCCAAGACAATTTAAGACCATGGTACAGAGGCTATGGCACTGCCCAAGACTAGAGAACAATGGTTTAATTTTGGAGTGTCCTTCTCCTAGAAGAGCTGCTTATCATAGCTAAAGAGTCTCTTCTACCCTTACCAAAGGAAAGTAGCCACTGACCAATTACAGTGCAGTAGTTAACCCTTTGGGTGAAGAAGAATTGTTTGGTAATCTCAGTGTTGTCAGGTGTATGAGGACAGAGGGGAATCTATAAAGAATATGCCAGACTATTCGGTGTATGAGTAGGCAAAGGGAAAGAACAGTAACCCGCGAGAAGGATCCAATGTAGTACTGTTTGGCCAGCCAAAAGGACCCCAAAACTCTCTAGCGGTAGTATCTCAACGGGTGGCTGATGCCCTGGCCAACAAAACTACATAAAACTACCATCATACTCGCTTCTCACCGAAAGGATAGCCCCACTGCCAGTGACGGTAGAAAATGCCACCTTGCAGTTGAACAATTAAATCAAAGGTTAGGCAAATAACTGTGATTGATGACTACAAGGGCATCGTAAATCACATTGTGGAGGATTAATTTTATTTTAATTTATTTTTCTTGTTTTGCCAAATCGAGAGAGAGAGAGAGAGAGAGAGAGAGAGAGAGAGAGAGAGAGAGAGTGAGAGTTGTTTTAGTATTGTTAAATAGAGACATTTTATTTGCTTTAGCTTTGTCATTAATGAGAGAGAGAGAGAGAGAGAGAGAGAGAGAGAGAGAGAGAGAGAGATGAGTGTGTTTATTTACTTAAGTTTTGTCAAACCGCAAGAGAAAGTTTTTATTTGCTTTGTTTTGTGAGAGAGAGAGAGAGAGAGAGAGAGAGAGAGAGAGAGAGAGAGAGAGAGAGAGAGAGAGAGAGAAAGTGTTTATTTGCTTTAGTTTTGTCAGAGAGAGAGAGAGAGAATTTAAATTGCTTAAGTTTTGCTAGATCGCGCGTGCGCGAGAGAGTATGTGTGGTTGTGTGTGCGTATGTTTGTGTATCCGCGGTGCGCGCCGAAGAACAAGGGTAATTAGCGAATGATTGGTTCTTGTTAGAAAGACTGTCGGTATATTTGAGGTTGTTTGTTTAAATTTTTTAGCTAGGATAGGGCGGTGATGAATGTCAATGATTTGTGTTCTGTTTTGGTTGCGTTAATATAGTTTTAAGGCTATGTCTTGTTTTAATTTTCCTTCTGTCCAAGAGTCCAGTTTAAAGTAAAGTAAGGGGAAAGTTTGTGTTGTGGGATATTTTGGAAGTAAGAGTGATCAAGGGTGTGGGGGTTTGTCTTTTGTTTACATCCCGCCACAACATGAAACATTATCTTTTGTTAGAAATTAAGCTGTAACTCGTAAGTCCTTGTGTATTTCTTATCAAAATACATCACTCGTGAGATTTTTTAAATACCTTTAAATTTTTTTAGTAATTGAATAAATACTGTATATAGCTATCCTTGTAAAGTATCCACAGACTATTAATAGATGAAAGAGGGGATTTTATGTAAAAATATACAACAGAATATCAGTTGCATTATAATTTTAATTACATTTGCATATCAATTACTGCCTATTTAGTACAATTGACCCCCACCAATATGTCAACACCATTAAGCTAATATCACAACACAATGGTTATATTTGTATCAGAGTAACTGTGAACATATTTATTTTTCCATACAAAAGTTGAATTGATTCAGAGAGAAAACACAATACCGCAATCCATTATTCGGCATTTTTTCATGTTGGGATATGTGACAATTGCATCTCTGAGGACCTCCAATCCCTCCTCCACCTTCCCATAGCATCCGAACAGTCTCATGACTGGATTGTCTCTGAGGCAGATTCCAAATATTGTCGCCGTGGCTTTACTTGCTATGCTTCCAAGCTGGCCCGCCACCCAAGGCTTCTTATATTCTTCCTTCTTGTCTTCTTCCCAGTTTACGTGAGGGATGATGGTCTTCCCACCAGATCCGTTGTTGTTCTCGTAGTCGCCAAAGACTGCTACCTCTCTATCGTCGCCCGTATTCCTGACACCTAGGCATTTGGTGTTGGCATAGGTCGGTCCCATCTCACCAGTGCACATGAGGGAAAATTGTCGGGCCTTATTTGTATCGGCAGGAGAGAGGCGGATTAAGAGTCGCCCTAGATAGTTACTGCCTATTCCCAGTTCCAGGAATGTTAATTCAGGAGGAGTGTTAATCGATTTCATTAGGCCATCGTACTGTAATCAGAATATTTTAATCAAAGATTGTATTTTCACATTATCAAGGACTTAAGATGTTTATAATTCGTAAACTTTTGCTCTTTCAGCTGAAAACTAGTAATTGCTCATTTAGCTTTACTGGTTTATAAGATCATTGGAAAATATAATTTGAAAAGGCCCATCAATCAGGAAGATAGTAACTAGAAAACATAATAAAAAATAAAATAATTCAATTCACCATTTAATCACCATTATAACACTTTTTTCAACTACTGAGCAGCACAAGAGGCTTAAAAGAATAATTTGAATCCATACCATCTGACTGCTGTCCCATTTAGCAAATATAAATTCTCTTTACCACACAACCCTGTGCTGTGATAAGGCCAGAATCAAATAAATGAAACTAATAGGAAAAGAAATATTATGCATTGACACTCACATCAACAACATGAAATTCGTCAGTAGGTGGGACATGCCCGAGATGGTGGAGGCAGAATTGGTTGTCTCCTTCGACGGTGATCTGTGCATATTTTTTCTTCCCTTGGTGTAACTTGACAGCAAAGACCCTCCCTTTCTGAAGGACATTCCACACCGGTTTCCTCATCTTCTTCAAGTATGTAATCTGAAAACATATTTCATCAGAGGAACATTTCATTTTGAACTTTCAATGACTTGCAAAATAATCCAGTATAAGAAATATTGGGACAATTCATTTGTCCTGCTAAATGGTCAGTCACTTTAAACCAGGAATCTATTATGCAAGTTACCTTAGAGTTTTAAAGTAAAGGGAAAAGTCTATGATAGAATTAATAGAGACAAAATGTCGAGTTTGAAAGTGTTTGCAAGAGTAGAAAGAAGAAAAAATGTTCGGTTATGAGGTGAAAGGAAACCAAAAAGAGGAAGCAAAAAAATTCAGTATAGAAGGCCAGTGATCTGTGAAGACATGGCAACAGTGTGGGGGCCCATTTAAAACCAGGTGCCTTCCCCTATCTGCCATATTTTGATGTCAGGAGTATGGTGATACGCTAGCTAAGGATATTTCTGATATAAATGAAAAAAAAGTTCTATGCCAGATGGAAATATTAGGAAAATGCATGTCATGGAACATTTAATGAGACTAAATAACTCAAAGAAAATTATAGATGTTTCTTTGTACCAATTACTAATTAAATTTGTTAAAAGAAAACATATTAAAAAATAATGATGATGGTAAAATGATAGAAGAGCTAAGTCATTATAAGCAAAGCAAGACAGGTAGCAGGGTGTGAGCAAAGAAAAGAATAACACACTTGAAAAATCTGTGAATCTGTGAAAGGTAAGGTGAAATGTATGAAGGGATTGTCGAGTCATGGAATTGAAATGTTGTGTTAAAAACAAAGGGCGTAAGCGTTAAAATAAACTCCGCGTAAGCTGTGAAAATGAACTCAGCGTAAGCTCTTGACATGAACTTCATTAGAACCTGAGGCTGACTTAATTTGTTCCAGTAGGTCATTCGAGGCTTGATTTAACTTTCTCTATGAGAATTAATGTTAATTACATTAGTCTGTTAAAAAAAATAACAAACATTTTCTCGTAAAGTTTACGAAGTCATATAAATAAGAAATAATAAATAGATTAAATGAATTCTGATTTAACTATACTTAAAAAGCTGTTGGTTGGAATGAAAGGTAAGGAGGATGTTATTGTTTGGCAGGGGAGCTCCCTTCCATAATGATATTGGGTAGGTGTCCTTCTGACATTGTTTCACGTATCTTCTTTGCTGCTTATATTTGAGAATCACCGGATCGCTGTGTTGCTTGAAATATATCCCAAGAAGTTTGTTTTGCCTTCCTTTTGGAATGCCAAGGAACATCTCATTCCATTGTCCTTTAAAATGTTATTTACATAGTTTGCTACAGCCTCATCTGAGTGAAGTCTGGTAAAAAAAGGAAAAGACATATGTACTTTCACACTGTGCATCCCCCTCCTCTGACGTAGAATGTTCCTCAGTGACAATCTGTAGCTGTTCCTTTGGAAGATTTGAGTTCTTTTGTGGTGACCTCTGTGCTATGAAACCCCCTCCCCCTAACTCCTTCCTTCTTTTCACTGATATCCAAACTCATAGACTTCCCCAAATATTCAATGTTCTTGACTATAGGCTCAGGTTCAAATCTTTTGAAGTTACTCTTAGGTACAGAGTCTTGCTATATCTTCCTCCATGGAGAGCTCATTGTCTTGGAAATCATTTTACACTAAGGATTTTCTCTGAAGCTTAAGCAGTAAAGAATGTTAAAATGGGCATTTAAGAGGTCTTTGATCGTTACTCTTTACCAAAGGTGACTTCGAAGGACCT
>NC_090769.1:19240703-19244980 GCF_036898095.1 Palaemon carinicauda
TTGAAATTCGTGCAATGACGCTTGAAGGTTTAAAGGACACTCATGAATAGCAAAGGCAAGGGACAGTGACATTGCCCTAGCAAGTAGGACTATGCCTTAAAGACTGACC
Organism: Palaemon carinicauda; assembly: GCF_036898095.1. Lineage (NCBI taxonomy): Eukaryota > Metazoa > Arthropoda > Malacostraca > Decapoda > Palaemonidae > Palaemon > Palaemon carinicauda. The sequence continues at coordinate 19,240,813 of NC_090769.1, forward strand.
ATATATACATATGAAAAGAACCCAAGCCCCCTTTCCTTCCAAGCTAGGATCAAGGAGGTCGAGGCAATGGCTGCTGGAGATTTAGCAGATAGACTTAAAGCATCTCCCAAACCGCCCCCCCCCCCCCTCCATCCTTAGCTCACAATGATGGTGGGTTGCCGTGACCAAAGGAACTAACGAGTTTGACCGGGACTCGAACCCGAGTATGGCAATCACCAGGCAAGGATGCTGCCACCCGGCCACCACAACCACATTGAAATTCGTACAATGACGCTTGGAGGTTTAAAGGACACTTATGAATGGCAGAGGCAAGGGACAGTGACATTGCCCTAGCAAGTAGGACAATGCCCTAGAGACTGACCATATATACATAAGACAAGCACCTAAGCCCCCCTTTCCATCCAAGCTAGGATCAAGGAGGGCCAGGCAATGAGTGCTGATGACTCAGCAGGTAGACCTATAGGCTCAACAGGGAAAAATAGCCAAGTGAGGAAAGGATATAAGAAAAAATACGAAAATACCTTGCTTAAAATCACTACATAGAGTAGAAGAAGATGAAGAAAGCCAAGAAGAAAAGGAAGAAGAGGAGAAGGTTGAAGAAAAAGAGCGGACATTCATGGCATTTCCAGTTATGATAATTCTCCAGCAATCAGTCAGAAATTCATAGAAAATATTACCCATAAAAAACACAACCATAACATTCTAGTATTATCATCATTATTAAATAGCAAAGGACATAATAATATTAAAGGAATGACTAACTCTTTATGGCATTTCTAGTTATGATAATTCTCTAGCAATGAATCAAAAAATTCATAAAAAAAAAATATCACTCATAAAAAACTACTATAACATTCTACTATTATCATCATTATTACCTAGCAAAGGACATAATAATATTAAAGGAATGGCTAACTCTTTGTGGCATTTCCTGTTATGCTAATTCTCTACAAATCAATCAGAAATACATAAAAAAATTACTCATAAAAAAACTACTATAACATTCTAGTATTATCAACATTATTACCTAGCAAAGGTCATAAAAATCTAGAAGGAATGGCTAACCTTTTGTGGCAGTTCCGGTTATGATAATTATCCAGCAATGAATCAGAAATTAAAAAAAAAATATTTAACTAAAAAAAAACGACTATAACATTCTAGTATTATCATCAATATTACCTAGGAAAGGTCATAAAAATCTAGAAGGAATGGCTAACTTTATCCTCCATACAAAAACCGATTGTAGTGATTCTCACAACATTGAGCTCCAACGCCCTAAAGATAAGCTGCTTCTTCTCTATACTTAAAGCCTGCACACCAGCAGTGTTGCCAATTGTTGGGGGTAATGATGAAAAAAGAAAAAAAATTGGTCCACCATTTCAATTTCTGATTTCTGCTTTACTCTGTCTGGAACGGAAAATATTTCCGCATGGTTATCAAGGTTGAAAAATGATTTTTGACCAATAAATCTGTTTTATATTTATAATATAAAGCCTATGTTTTTATATCTGTCGAATCTATTGTATTTTGAACTGAAAATGACATAAAGTATATAAATTGCGAGTATATATTTGCTTAATTTGGCTGATGTTTTGATGGTTTCCGGCAAATGTGAATAACTTAAATAATAATACCAATTCCTTAATATCGCAAGTGGGTCTGCCCCTCTCTTTTGTTCTTTTCCTGTACTTCTCTTTCTCCCTATTTCCTTAATCTTTCCCATCCCGAGTACCTGCCTTTGAGCTATTAACTGGATTGTATCCAGGGGTACTCTTCCTTTCCCCATATTCCCCACTTCCCTATTATTATTATTATTATTATTATTATTATTACCACAACCACAGCTGCACAGCGTTTACAAGTTAAAAGTCGTTTTCCTTACCAGTCGAAATTCTTAGGCAGATCCAGTGGCAACACTGCACACCAGCCCCTCCTGACCAGTCTCATACGAGTCAGATTGGATGTGAGTCACCGCTGCAGATTGCAATGGGCGTTTACGTGGTTACTAATCAATGTTCTAAGTCGTGTGGGTGTCATCTAGGTAACTATGGATGCCCGTGGCATTCCGGGGTATGTTTCTCTTCCTTTATTATCATTATTATTATTATTATTATTACCACAACTCTTGATTTCCAATTCCAGACTGTTCTGGTTCTGACAGGGTCTCTTGCTCTTCGGCAAAATTGTCATTATGCTGCCAGCATCTTTCTGGTTACGGTTTATTCTCCCTTTGTCTACACACACACTGAATAGAATGGCCTATTCTTTACATATTCTCCTCTGTCCTCATACACCTGACAACACAGATTACCAAACAATTCTTCTTGACCCAAGGGGTTACTGCTCTGTAATTGTTCAGTAGCCAGTTTCCTCTTGCTATTATTATTATCATTATTATTATTATTATTATTGTTATTATTATTATTATTATTATTATTATTATTATTATTATTATTATTATTAGCTATACTACAACCCTAGTTGAAAGAGCAGGAGGCCATAAGCCCAGGGGCCCCAACAGAAAAAATAGCCCAGTGAAGAATGGAAACAAGGAAAAATAAAATATTTTAAGAAGAGTGACATTAAAATAAAAATTTTCTATATAAACTATAATAACTTAACAAAATAAGAGGAAGAGAAATACGATAGAATAGGGTGCCCGAGTGTACCCTCAACCAAGAAAACGCTAACCCAAGACAGTGGAAGACCATGGTACAGAGGTTGTGGCACTACACAAGTCTAGAGAACAATGGTTTGATTTTAGAGTGTCCTTCTCCTAGAAGAGCTGATTACCATAGCTAAAGAGTCTCTTCTACCCTTACCAAGAGGAAAGTAGCCACTGCTAAGCGTAGATGAGACTCTTTAGCTATGGTAAGCAGCTCTTCTAAGAAAAGGACAATCCAAAATCAAACCATTGTTTTCTATTCTTGGGTAGTGTCAGAGCCTCTGTACCGTGGTCTTCCACTGCCTTGAGTTAGTTCTCTTGCTTGAGAGTACACTCGAACATACTATTTTATTACTCTCCTCTTGTTTTGTTAAAGTTTTTATAATTTATATAGGAAATATCTATTTTGATATTGTTACTCTTCATAAAATATTCTATTCTCCTTTTTTCCTTTCCTCACTGGGCTATTTTCCCTGTTGGAGCCCCTGGGCTTATAGCATCCAGCTTTTCCAACTAGGGTTGTAGCTTAGCAAGTAATAATAATAATAATAATATGTATATTCATATATATATTGTATATATATATATATATACATATATATAATGATATATATATACAAGTGTACATGACCGGTCAAAAATGACTGCTAAATATTTAGATTGACATTCTTAGACTCTAAACCCCCTCTCACCAGCTTATGACCTCTCCCCCCCCCACACACACATACCCGAGGAACGGGGAGAGTTGGGTGTAAACGAAAACACATGGAAGAATATGTCTGAGTCCTTTGTTCTGCAGTAGACTAGTAACTCCTGATGATATATATACATATGTATATATATGTATATATACATATATATATATATATATATATGTATAGGCTATATTTATATCTATATATAAATATATATATATATATATATACATATATATACATATATATATATATTTATATTTATATATATATATATATATATATATATTTATATATGCATATATGTATACATACACATTATATATATATATATATATATGTATATAAATAATGTATATGTATATATATATTTATATATGTATATATACATATACATTATATATATAATGTATATGTATATGTATATATATATATATATATTATATATATATATATTCATATATATATATATATACATATATATACATATACATTATATATAATGTATATGTATATATACATATATAAATATAAATATATATATATATATATATATATGGATATATATGTATATATATACATATATATATGTATACATATACACACACATACATATATATATATATATATATACAACCTAACACATGTTCTTTATTATATACGGGAGATATACATGCAGATATGATTATATTTGTTTTTATATTATGTTTTCCCTCGAATGATTAATGAATGTTTTACTTCAGTTATCTTTTCGCATACAAATTTTAAGATTTATCAAAGATTATTCGAAAAGAAATTTCTATTTTCA
>NC_090769.1:19250480-19252980 GCF_036898095.1 Palaemon carinicauda
CGTTTAGGGATACACCTTAAGTCTCTCTCTCTCTCTCTCTCTCTCTCTCTCTCTCTCTCTCTCTCTCTCTCTCTCTCTCTCTCCCACCTTGCCTTTAAAACTGGTCTAGGATTTTGATAGACGATCAGTATGAATTAATCAGGCAATTCTGATTGAGTCTTTGTATATATATTTTTTCCAAGGTTAACGGTATCAAGTGTGGGCAATATTATCTACATTGGATCAGGTTCACGTTGGTTTATAGCGTAGGAAGTATTGATTTCTTCTACCAATAATAAAAGATCAACAATATATCTGCGTAGATACAAGACAAAATATAACAGATCAATTGCTGTTTTTTCTACTTTCCCAGTGACATTGGCAGCCATAAATAGTCCTATGTTTTTATAGTTTTTGAGCAGCACCTGTTCAGCTTAGGAACTTCAGAAAATTAGTTTGTGATATTCGAAACTTTGGTAAAACTTGCATGTCATTTTATTATTATTATTATTATTATTATTATTATTATTACTAATTGCTAAGCTATAACCCTAGTTGGAAAAGCAGGATGCTATAAGCCTAGGGGGGCCCAACAGGAAAAATAGCCCAGTGAGAAAGGAAATAAGGAAAAATAAAATACTTTAAGAACAGTCATAACATTAAAATAAATATTTCCTATATAAACTATAAAAAGTTTAACAAAACAAGAGGAAGAGAAAGTAGATAGAATACTGTGCCCGAATGTACCCTCAAGCAAGAGAACTCTAACCCAAGACAGCGGAAGACCATGGTACAGAGGCTATGGCACTACCCAAGACTAGAGAACAATGGTTTGATTTTGGAGTGTCCTTCTCCTAGAAGAGCTGCTTACCATAGCTAAAGAGTCTCTTCTACCCTTACCACGAGTTAAGTACCCACTGAGCAATTAGAGTACAGTAGTTAACCCCTCGGGTGAAGAAGAATAGTCTGGTAATGTCAGTGTTTTCAGGTGTATGAGAACAGAGAAGAATCTGTAAGGAATAGGCCAGACTATTCGGTGTATGTGTAGGCAAAGGGAAAGAACCGTAACCAGAGAGAAGGATCCAATGTAGTACTGTCAGGCCAGTCAAATGACCCCATACCTCTCTAGCGGTAGTATCTCAACGGCCGGCTGGTTGACCTTAAAGTAAGTAACTAGAAGGTAGTAGGTTGTACTACCTTCTTGTTACTTACTTTAAGAGCTGCTTTTCTGGTCCTATAATGCAGGGGAACCCTACTCTACAGGATATTCACAGTCAAATTATCGTATATATTCTAAGGCATTCAGCATTTCACACCGCATATTGCTTGTTCATTGTCAAATCCACATTATGGAAGCGCTAAGAAAACAATAAAGTCTTCAGTATCTACAGTTTTTCGAATGTCTATTGGGAGGTTACTGTATAGTCTTGGGACCGCATATTTGAAAGCTCTAGAACCTACAGTAGACATATATCTAGGTTCCAATCATTTGAAACCATCTGTAACTATATGTAGCAATTCTCTTTGATATTTTGTACGTCCGGTTCTGATAACTTGATGGGGGTATTGTTGTCTGTAGTTTAAAATCCTGGAAGAAGATCTACAATAGTACCATGTTAGACGCATAATAATAATCCCTTTTCTGCTCACTGTTGGATGGCAATAGAAAAAAAGAAGAACAAAAAAAACTAACCGGTTAAAATACCTCTTGAACGTTTCTTGATGCAAAACTGCTCTGATGAAGACCGTGTTTTCACCACAACTTCTGTTGATTTTATCTGAACGCATCAATATTTAAAACTAATGGCTTAAAATTTCCCGACGCATATTATACTTCAAGATCTAAGCTGATACGTTTACTGAGTGTAGCCACTAGTCTCAAGGAGCTATCAAACTAGTAATATTTCCATGGACTATTTTTTTGAGTTTTTCATTGTTTTTTCTTCAAGAAGTCGACGTAAGCATTCTTCTTCTTACCGTTTTTGCTGTAGTGAAACTTGTAAACAAATCGCCTCAGCTGTGACTTCCAAGTGTTAAAACAGGTATGAATTTTAACATTTAGATATATTAGATATTTCATGCTAGGTTATCAGCATGTCCTCTTTAAGTTCATGAGTTATAGACTTGCCCATACATTTGATAGTTAGTATACAAAGCTAGCAGTGCAAACTAGGGTAAGAATAGCTTACTTCTAGGCTAGCCAGGCCTAGTCGTAGAATTTAAAACTTTTCATAAGCTAGGGCTAGGCCTAGATAGGATATTCCTAACACTGTTTAAACAACCAGAGTCTCTCTCTCTCTCTCTCTCTCTCTCTCTCTCTCTCTCTCTCTCTCTCTCTCTCATTTATTCGACCAAACACTATTCAGATAATCTTGGCCAGTGTACCAAGCATCCCTCTTCCTTTTAGCGATTTGAAATGTACGTTCTCCGAGAGTTTTCTTGCTTGAGGGCACACTATTTTATCTTATTTACCTTCCTCTTGTTTTGTTAATCTTTTTTTTTTAGTTTATATTGGAAATAT
>NC_090769.1:19267980-19275480 GCF_036898095.1 Palaemon carinicauda
TGTTGTTGTTGTTGTTGTTTGTGTTGTTGTTGTTATTGTTATTATTATTATTATTAATTTTGTTGTTGTTATTATTACTATTATTATTATTATTATTATTATTATTATTATTATTATTATTGTTGTTGTTGTTATTGTTGTTGTTATTATTATTATCATTTTTATTATTATCATTATTATTATTATTGTTATTATTGTTGTTGTTATTGTTGTTGTTGTTGTTGTTATTATTATTATCATTTTTATCATTATCATTATTATTATTATTATTGTTGTTATTGTTGTTGTTGTTATTAATATTTCTAATATTGTTGTTGTTATCATTATTATTATTATTATTATTATTATTATTATTATTATTATTATTATTATTATTATTATTATTATTACTAGCTGAGCTACAACCTTAGTTGGAAAAGTAGGATGTTATAAGGCCAATGGCTCCGACAGGGAAAAATATCCCAGTCAGGAAAGGAAATAAGGAAATAAATAGATTATATGAGAAGAAATTAACAATTAAAGATAGAATATTTTAAGAACAGTAACAACATCAAATCTAATTAAACTATACTTGCCGAGTTTTGTATCCGAATTATCAACTTTTTCATTTACCGAATAATCAGTTAATGTATATAGTATATTCTTTTCAATAAAATAACCATAAAAAAAGTCCATTTCTTTTAGCGAGGTAGATTTACACCGACTCGCAGCGGTGCCCTTTTAGCTCGGAAAAGTTTCCTGATTGCTGATTGGTTACAATTATCTTGTCCAACCAATCAGCGATCAGGAAACTTTTCCCAGCTAAAAGGGCACCGTTGCGAGTCGGTGCAAATCTGCCTCGCTAAAAGAAATGGACTATAGTCTAATGTTAATCAGAGTATAATAATCATTTGCCATTAAAATCCATAATTCAAAATGAAACGAGATTTACCCTACAAAAGTTCTATTAACTCGAGACATTCAGAAACTTTGCGTTTGATATTTGATTAAGATGAATGTTAAATTTCTCACCTCATTGACTCTCGCTAAGAGAAAACATTGAAGAGGTTAAGATACCAATGTTTTAGTTATAAATATTATTATCATTATTTTTTCTTGTTAATCACAGTCTACAGAGACTGGTGGTTTATAGTTTGGGAATCCGGGTTGCATCCACACACACAGAGAGAGAGAGAGAGAGAGAGAGAGAGAGAGAGAGAGAGAGATTGAACTAAGTTTGTGTTTATTTTCAGTAAACTCGGTGGTATTATTAAACAATACTATATAAACCTCTTATAATTACTTGAGAAAAACAACAGGGATTCAATTACAGAGAGAGAGAGAGAGAGAGAGAGAGAGAGAGAGAGAGAGAGAGAAATGTTTGTGTGTATTTTCTGTAAATTCGGTGGTATTTTTAAACAAGGCATTATAGACCTTTCATAACTTGAGAATGAGAGCAGGGACACAATTAGAGAGAGAGAGAGAGAGAGAGAGAGAGAGAGAGAGAAATGTTTGTGTGTATTTTCTGTAAATTCGGTGGTATTTTTAAACAAGGCATTATAGACCTTTCATAACTTGAGAATGAGAGCAGGGACACAATTAGAGAGAGAGAGAGATAGAGAGAGAGAGAGAGAGAGAGAGAGAGAGAGAGAGAGAGAGAAATTTTTGTGTGTATTTCCAGTTAATTGAATGTCATTAAACAATACTATACAGACCTTTTTATTATAACTTTAGAATGACGACAGGTACTCAGAGAGAGAGAGAGAGAGAGAGAGAGAGAGAGAGAGAAATTAATCACTCGATTCTAAATGTGGAACAGAGCGCTGTTTTAGACACGACAGGTGAACTTTAAACCAAATGTATCGGAACTAAAATTGCACCAAAGGTTAATTGACCCGATATTATTATTATTATTATTATTATTATTATTATTATTATTATTATTATTATTATCCAAGCTACAACCCTAGTTGGAAAAGCAAGATGCTATAAGCCCAGGGGCTCCAACAGGGAAAAATAGCCCAGTGAGGAAAGAAAATAACGAAATAAATAAATGAAGAGAACAAATCAACAATAAAACATTCTAAAAAAAATATGTGAATTAACTTAAAGGCTTTAGATAATAGCTTGCAGTGCAAGACTATCATGTCCTTGATGAGGGTAATATCCTAAGCTACCACGCCTGTAAAAACCCACACCAGACGGCGCTTATTCAAGCACACAGGTGGACGGAGAGGATCTCCGAAAGCATGCGGTCCTATGACGTCCTACGCACAGCGTAGGATCTGAGAGCGGTATTGTGTCATACCTGAGAGTGAATGTAATATCTTGAGGTCGACAACTCGGTTTTTAAAGGATTAAGAATTATTCGATTCGAGGTTTTACATTGTTATTAAGACCATAATTAGAGAAGTTACGTGTATATTATTATTATTATTATTATTATTATTATTATTATTATTATTATTATTATTTTTATTATTATTATTATTGAAATTATTATTATCATTATTAATGTTATTATTATTATTATTGAAATTATTATTATCATTATTATTAATATTATTGTTATTATTGAAATTATTATTATTATTATTATTATTATTATTGTTGTTGTTGTTGTTGTTGTTGTTGTTATTTTTTATCAATATTATTAATATCAAAATTATTATTATCATTATTATTATTATTATTATTATCATTATTATTATTATTATTATTATTATCATTATTATTATTATAAGTATTGAAATTATCATTATCATTATTATTATTATTATCATTAAAATTATTATTATTATTATTATTATTGTTATTATTATTATTATTATTATTATTATTACTAGCTAAGCTACAACCCTCGTTGGAAAAGCAGGATGCTATAAGCACAAGGGTTCCAACAAGGAAAAATAACGCAGTGAGGAAAGGAAACAAGGAATTTACTTCACCCAGCGTAAGGCACGGGCGCTTACCATAACATCATCCATTATTAGACACAAAATGGAATGATCTTCCTAATCAGTCAGTTGAATCGGTGGAACTTCAAAAGTTCAAACTTGCAGCGAATGTTTTTATGTTGAACAGGCTGACATAATTCTGAACAGGCTGATATAACTCTCTTTTTATAGTTTATATATGAAAGATCTATTTTAATGTTGTTACTGTTCTTAAAATGTTTTGTTTTAATTGTTCATTACTTCTAATTTTGTATATTTATTTCCTTATTTCCTTTCCTCACTGGGCTATTTTCGCTGTTGGAGCCCTTGGGGTTATAGCATCCTGCTTCTCCAGTTAGGGTTGTAGCTTAGATAATAATAATAATAATCATCATCATCTCCTCCTACGCCTATTGACGTAAAGGGCCTCGGTTAGATTTCGTCAGTCGTCTCTATGCTGAGATTTTAATTCAATACTTCTCCATTCATCATCTCCTATCCCAATTATTATTATTATTATTATTATTATTATTATTATTATTATTATTATTATTATTATTATTATTATTATTAATATTATTATTGTCAAAATAATAATAATAATGATATTAATAATAATAATAATGATAATAATAATGATAATAATAATAGCAACAACAACAACTACAACAACAACAACACCAATAATAATAATAATAATAATAATAATAATAATAATAATAATAATATTTCTTTACCGCCAATTTCAGAAGAGACACACACGTTAAATATGAGTCCAATATTTCATCTGTCGATCTCTTAAATTAGTTTTCGAAAAGGTTGTGACTTCAGCAATCTCATGGAGGCGTTTCATAAAAAAAAAAATAAAAAAAAATAGGACTATTGATCATACCCTTGAGAAGCTCTCAAGAAGGTGACCTTTGCATGCAGGCAAACATCAAGGCATCAGTCATTAATCATTTGGAGGTAAGAAGGTATTCTCTCTCTCTCTCTCTCTCTCTCTCTCTCTATATATATATATATATAGCCTATATATATATATATATACAGTATATATATATACTTCATATATATATACACACAAACACACACATATATATATATATATATACACATATATACTTTATATATATGTATATATATATACTTTGTATATATACATATATACTTTATATATATATATATATATATACTGTATATATATACTTTATATATATATAAACACACACATATATATATATATATATAAGTATATATATATATATATATATAAGTATATATATATGTATATATATATATATAAGTATATATATATATATATATAAGTATATATATACTTATATATATATAAGTATATATATATAAATATATATATATATATATATATAAGTATATATATATATATATATATACACGCGTGTGTGTACATATACACATTTTTTTATAGAATTAAAGACATAAACACCCTTTATATAAATCTTCGCATAATTTCTCAATTGTTTTCAAACAACAATTTATGTATCTTCTAAAGGTTATCCCGCAGATGTCTCCAGCCTTTGGATTTAAAGATAATCCTTAATTCAATCCAATTCAATTATTACTCATTGTAATGTGGATAAGACACTGGAAAGGGTTCGTGGAATTTGGATCACTTAGGATAATCCTAGAATAATTTGGATCACTTAGGATAATCCTGGTATAATTTGGATCACTTAGGATAATCCTGGAATAATTTGGATCAGTTAGGATAATCCTAGTATTATTTGGATCACTTAGGATAATCCTGGAATAATTTGGATCACTTAGGATAATCATGGAATAATTTGGGTCACTTAGGATAATCCTGGAATAATTTGGATCACTTAGGATAATCCTGGAATTATCTGGATCACTTAGGATAATCCTGGAATAATTTGGATCACTTAGGATAATCCTGGAATAAATTGGATCACTTAGGATAATCCTGGAATACTTTCGATCACTTAGGATAATCCTGGAATAATTTGGATCACTTAGGATAGTCTTGGAATAATTTGGATCACTTTAGATAATCCTGGAATAATTTGGATCACTTGGGAAAATCCTGGAATAATTTGGATCACTTAGGATAATCCTGGAATAATTTGGATCACTTAGGATAATCCTAGAATAATTTGGATCACTTAGAATCCTGGAATAATATGGATCACTTAGGATATTCCTGGAATAATTTGGATCACTTAGGATAATCCTGGTATAAATTGGATCACTTAGGATAATCCTGGAATAATTTGAATCACTTAGGATAATTCTGGTATAATTTGGATCACTTAGGATAATCCTGGTATAATTTGGATCACTTAGGATAATCTTGGAATAATTTGGATCACTTAGGATGATCCAGGAATAATTTGGATCGCTTAGGATAATCCTGGAATAACCTGGATCACTTAGGATAATCCTGGAATAATTTGGATCACTTAGGATAATCCTGGAATAACCTGGATCACTTAGGATAATCCTGGAATAATTTGGATCACTTAGGATAATCCTGGAATAATTTGGATCACTTAGGATAATCCTGGAATTATATTTTGGAGTAATATTTAAAAGAAGTTGATGAGCAAGATGGATGAGACTAAGAGACGAAGAGGAACTGAAGTAAAGATTTTTAAAAGCTTTGGTGCAGACATTGACATCTATTCCGTAAAATTGTCCCTTTACCAGTCTTTTTAGCCCTTTTATAGCCTTATTTGACCTTTTAATGCTTTGAACCCCTTTTTAGGTTTATTACTTCTTTTATAGGCTTTTTAACCTTGTTATAACCAATTTAACCCCTGACATAATCTGTTTAGACCTTTTATAGCCACTGATAATCTTTTTAACCTATTTTATAGCCTTTGAACACCTTTTATACCCTTTTTAACACCTGTTATAGCCTTTTTAGTTTACGGTCTACCAACGCAAGAGGCCGTGTCTTGCATAAGTCAAGGCGTTCCTAAACGAACGAAGTCTATCCCTTTTATAACCTTTAAAACCTCTATAAACTTTTTATAGCTTGTTTAGCCCTTTTATAGCCTTTTACCCTATTTGTATGTGAAACCACAGTCCACAGTGCGTTTGGAACCGAGTACGGACAACGGCGGTTGAAATTTAAACTCTGAGGGTGCGAAAACCCTGTGAGCTTCTCGGTGAGAGAGACTGTGAGAGAGACAGATACTGTAGCAACCTCTCCTCCAACTCCCTCCCACCTCTGGAGGTGAGGGAATTTATGGATGAAACGAAAGACAGGAGAGAAAAAATTATGCAGTGGACGTTTTTATTGCTTTGCTGGTCATTTTTATTTGTGGTGTGACAAGTGTTTTCCAGTAGTACAGTACTACCATCAGGGAATATGTATAATGTACTAAATACGTCTTTTGGAGCGGTAGCTCATTGTATAAAGTACATTTATACGGACCTCCAACTGAAGAGCCCGTGTCTTACATAAGGCAAGGCGTTCTTAAACGAACGAACGAACGATGTATGAGGACAATACGTAAAACAAATTAGGAAACCAAGATAAAATGTATGTCTAGAATCGTGTATAAATGCGGCATTATGGTTTTATAAACTTTTCAATTATTAGGCCTACAGCCATCTCGAGTAAAGGCAGTATAACGTAGGTACACAACCGTGTATGACAGATTCTCGTCAATATACTTTATACAATTCCAGATATTTATTTTGACATTTACAAAACCCCAAAAGTAATCGAAACATTATAATGTTCACCGGAGAAATCTGTGTATATGAAGCAATGCAAAAAGTAGACTTATTAGCTCTTGATTCAATAATGATTGTACATATAATGCTAAATATGATATAGTACTAAGAATGAGGATTATAATAAATATTATCAATAGTAATACCATAATTGCAGCGTTTTAAGAGACCAAGAGAACAGTCACAATGTGTTAATTTGAGCGCCAACTTCAGCCTAGTCTTACTAAGCTATTTTGTACCTTGCAATTCGATCATTTCTCAGTTATGATTGGTCTAAAAACGACACCTATATCATAAAGTTCATAATGATGACCTTCCTACATTACTTGATTAAAATTTCAGTACTTAACCTGCATATGAAGTTAATTTTTTGTTTCCCTTTTCTATTTAGTCAGATACAACAACTCTAACTTTTGATGCACGACGTTTGGTCAGATACGGTAACTAAACCCTTCGTTTAATTTTGTTATGAATTTTGACTATCCGCTTTTACCTATTTAACTTTTTACAATGACATGTCAAAAAGCATATGGCGAATGATTTTGGGCCATATTCTCCAGATAAAGCAATCATAGCATTTGTTTTATGAATGCGCAAGGCTGCAGGCATTTTTTTGAAGTACCCCGATGGATAATGCTTGACCTAAACAACACAATCAGTCAGTCTGTCTATAGAGTGTTAGTGAGACGGTTGCGTTTTCGGTTACTGGAGGAAATTACTCGATCTATATCTTGTTTCGTAATAAAAACCTGGAATATTTGTGTGCACAGGGATTTAAGAAGGACTTTGCTTTACATGCTATCAAGTAATGAAGGTAAGTACTATTAATAAAGTTAATTTC
>NC_090769.1:19292980-19310480 GCF_036898095.1 Palaemon carinicauda
TTCTCCATGTTTTTTATTTTAATTTTACTGAACTTGCTAAGTGTATTGTTGCTATAGAAGTGTGATCATTACATATACGAATGATTAGTTTAAATTTATTGATCAAACAATTCTTCGCCCAAGGGGTTAACTACTGCACTGTAATTGTTCAGTGGCTACTTTCTCTTGGTGAGGGTAGAAGAGACTCTTTAGCTATGGTGAGCAGCTCTTCTAGGAGAAGGACACTCCAAAATCAAACCATTGTTCTCTAGTCTTGGGTAGTGCCATAACCTCTGTACCATGGTCTTCCACTGTCTTGGGTTAGAGATCTCTTGCTTGAGGGTACACTCGGGCATACTATTCTATCTTGGTTCTCTTCCTCTGGTTTTGTTAAAGTTTTTATAGTTTACTCAAGAAATACTTATTTCAATGTTGTTACTGTTCGAAAGATATTTAATTTTTCCTTGTTTCCTTTCCTCACTGGGCTATTTTCCCTGTTGGAGCCCCTGGGCTTATAGCATTCTGCTTTTCCAACTAGGGTTGTAGCCTAGCAAGTAATAATAATAATAATAATAATAATAATAATAATAATATTGATAATAATAATAATAATACTAAAGATTCATGGTTGCTTGTTTACGATACAGCATACCAATGCAGTTATCTATGCGTTTATTCATTTATTTATTTTCTCTAGTGTTATGTTTAATGTGATTGATATACCTCGAGAGGATGACTTCAAACTCACACGTGTAACATCTTAAGACCAATAGGACTTAAGCCTTAGGCCCTTGAACCCATCTGCCACAAAATAAAGGGGTATCTCTCTCTCTCTCTCTCTCTCTCTCTCTCTCTCTCTCTCAAAATGGATAGAATGAAGGAATAGAAATTAAGAAAAAACCTTCAAGGACACCGAATACACATTTTTCCCTCTCTCTCTCTCTCTCTCTCTCTCTCTCTCTCTCTCTCTCTCTCTCTCTAAATGGATAGAATGAAGGAATAGAAATTAAGAAAAAACCTTCAAGGACACCGAATACTCCTCTCTCTCTCTCTCTCTCTCTCTCTCTCTCTCTCTCGAAAGTTCAGCTACAAACGAATGAATCAGTTGTCCTTGTCTGTCACGAAAGCGGATGTGGAGTGATACTTAGGTAGGTCACAGCTGGTACAAGAACATCTATTGATAAGGGATCTCTAGCATTGGAAAATAAACCCCCGTTGAAAATGATAGTTTTGGAAGTCTGTCCAGTGATTGCTTCAGTTTGGACGTGTTTGGGAGTTCATGCACATTGCATATGAACCCATTTATGAGAGGAGAGAGAGAGAGAGAGAGAGAGAGAGAGAGAGAGAGAGAGAGAGGAAATGTGTATGTGATGTCCTTGAAGCTTTTTGTATATCTTAATTTCTATTCCTTCAATTCTATCTGGTTGAGAGAGAGAGAGAGAGAGAGAGAGAGAGAGAGAGAGAGAGAGAGAATATTTGGTGTCCTTGCAGCTTCTTTTATTCTTAATTTCTATTCCTTCAATTTTATCCAGTTGGAGAGAGAGAGAGAGAGAGAGAGAGAGAGAGTATTTGGCGTCCTTGAAGCTTTTTTTATTCCTAATTTCTATTCCTCCATTCTGTTTAGTTGGTAGCTGGAGTTTTTCTTGATTTGGCTCTCCAATATTTCACGGAAGGATTATTTTTTTTTTGTTTTTTTGTAGGAGTTAATTGTAATGTGAATCTTGCCCTTGGAAGTAAGACAGCACAGTAAGAAGGGATAAATCATTCATAGCAATTACTATAATGACCCCATAATTATTATTATTATTACTAGCCAAGCTACAACTCTAGTTGGAAAAGCAAGATGCTATAAGCCCAAGGGCTCCAACAGGGAAAAATAGCCCAGTGAGGAAAGGAAATAAGGAAATGTAGTATCCGCCAATCTTTACCGAGACCCAAGAGCTATGACCTTCTATGAGTTAACTAGTGTATGCGACCCGTCAAAAAATTATCTGCAAGCACACGCATAGGCGCCCCCACCCTTTTCTTAAGTACAACATCTCTCATTAGCGTAGTTATACGTCCTTATTCTTTGATATGAGTGGGGGTACCTTAACGTGGTGTAAGGGTTCGTGTATCGCCATGATCAGCAAAGCTGTGTACAAGTCAGGGCCACCCATACTAGGTTGGTTCGCTGTTAGCGATCAGACAAGTCTCCCACCGTCACCAATCTGCAATAGCCAGCGTGGTGATGAAATGGCCAAACCACAGACATGAGTAAAGACATGTCTGAGGCCTATGTCCTGAAGTGGTCTAGAAACGGCTGCGTTTGTTGTTGTTGTTGTTGTTGTTGTTGGTAGTTTGGTTAGCACACAAATATCCAACTTAAGAAACAGGTTCAAGTAGCCAAAACAGAGTATAGACCTACTGGCCTTCAGCTGTCCGAGTGAACACAGGAGAAAAACTTTCTATAGTCTGTCAGGTTCAGTTTTGAATGTTTTAAGTATATTATTATTATTATTATTATTATTATTATTATTATTGTTGTTGTTGTTTTTGTTGTTGTTGTTGCTGTTGTTGTTGTTGTTGTTATCATTATCATTATTATTATTATTATTATTATCATTGTTATTATTATTATTATTATTATTATTATTATTATTATTATTAGCTAAGCTACAACCCTAGTTGGAAAACCAGGATGCTGTAAGCTCAAGGGCTCCAACAGGGAAAAATAGACCAGTGAGGTAAGGAAATAAATAAACTATGGGAGAAGTAATGAACAATTAAAATAACACATTTTAAGAACCTTGATAACATCAAAACATATTTCATATATAAACTATCATAAAGACACTTATTTCAGCCTGTTCAACATCAAGAAAATTTTGCTGCAAGTTTGAAATGTTAAAGTTCCACCGATTTGACAATACATAACATAAAAGCGTTTGAAGGAAAATTGGTACATGTAAATATTTTTAAAAAATCATAACTGCAAAGGAAGAGTTTATTTAACTTTTGATTTTTTTTTCTTTTTTTAAATGGAATGCTGTCACAGATGACAAAAAAGGTATACTTCAAGAGTTCAAACTTGCGGTGAATGTTTTTATTTTAAACAGGCTGACATAAGGTTCTTTTTATAGTTTATATATGAAAGATCTATTTTAATGTTACTGGTATAAAAGGTTTTTATTTTAATTGTTCATTACTTATCTTGTACTTTATTTATTTCCTTATTTCTTTTCCTCACTAGGCTATTTTTCTCTGTTGGAGCCCTTGGGCTTATAGCATACTGCTTTTCCAAGTAGGGCTGTATCTTGGCATTTAATAATAATAATAATAATAATAATAATAATAATAATAATACTGCATCAAGAAGAATAAATCAACATTCGAACATGACAACAAACTAATGTCTAAATACCGCCGTTAGAAGAATAAAGATAACAAGACAACACAAGATAATGATGATGTTTACCAAAAACGAATGAACACGAGGCCCCTGATAACAACATGAGAGCGATAGCCTAAATAAGACATCAGAATATCTTTCGTCAAGGACTGCCTCTTTCACCCTAGAGAGAGAGAGAGAGAGAGAGAGAGAGAGAGAGAGAGAGAGAGAGAGAGAGAGAGAGAGGTGGGGATTCTGACTGACACCATATTAGTCGCAACGGCTCCTTATGTTTAATAGGAAAGGTGGGCATTGAGATCGGATGCGTGGGTAGGAACACTATCAATCTGTGGAGGAGTAGGAGTTGGAGGAGAGGAGGAGGAAGAGGAGAAGGGGGAGGAGGAGGAGAAGGTGAAGGAGAAGGAGGAGGAGGAGTTGGAGGAGAAGGACGGGTTGGAGGAGGAGGAGGAGGAGTTGGAGGAGAAGGACGGGTTGGAGGAGGAGGAGGAGGAGTTGGAGGAGAAGGACGGGTAGGAGGAGGAGGAGGAGGGGTTGGAGGAGAAGGACGGGTTGGAGGAGAAGGAGGAGGAAGAGAGGAGAAGGAAAAGGAGAGGAAGAGGAGGTCATAGGTTTGATCTGGTTGACTGAAGAGAGAGAGAGAGAGAGAGAGAGAGAGAGATATTCTTATATACCCTGTAATATTTGCAACGTTGGTTTTGTTTGATGTTAGTGCTATATTTTCCTGTCAATTTGGGGCTGTTAGATATTGCTCATATAAAATACCAGATAGTATTCGAGCATGGAATAAATCACTTGGGAACAGAAAAGCGAGATGTTTCATTACTTTTTGATTCGTTATTATTATTATTATTATTATTATTATTATTATTATTATTATTTAATAACTTTATAGAAACACTATAACGTGTCTAAAAATCCTGGGTATTAAAAATCCAGACTTATATATCATTGTATATTTTAAAAAACAATGGGTTTTTAATTCCAAAATTATAATTTTTATAATTTTCCCCGTGCTTTAGTTTTCAAAAAATGGCTGGTCTCTTAATTTTTTTTTCCAATATACTTGTTACACATATTTTTGTATTTTGATATAATTATGAGAACTTGCTTTTTTAATGCTCGACGCAAAACTATATAAAAAGCTTTCACGATTTTTATCAAGGTACTACGTTTGGTGTCGACTATTTTCGACGTAGTTTTTAATCTTTGACTTTTAAATAATCGTCTTTAGGCTTTTGCTATTCACTTTACCATATTCATACTGAGTAATACCACAGTCTTCGATTGTTTTATTCACCATTATAATAATGGTCAACTTTAATGCTACTTCTGCTAACACTCCTTAAGACGCATCACTTACAATATATAGTTTTCGGTTCAGAGCACTTTCTCTTTTAAAGCATGAATATACTTCTTTCTAGAGTTCCGAATCGGGATCAATACCCTTAACACCTTCAACTATCGTCGTTTTACTTTTACAACAACTTTCTAAAACCTGCAAAATTTCACTTTCATTGCTCACCCAAAACCGTTTAAATCTCTCAGCATTCTCTTTCAGCATCATGTCATCTGTTAAGATCAAATGCCATTCAGTTTTATTCTCTTGGCTTCATTATGTTTCTTATGCGACTAGCATACCTCTCGTAGATGATGAGCCATTTCTTTGGGAACTGTAGTTTAAAGGCCGCTCATGAATGGCAGAGGCAAGGGACAGTGACGTTGTTCTAGCTAGCAGGGTAAGGCCCCATACACTGACCACATATACATATGACCAGCGTCCAAACCCCTCTCTACCCAAGCTAGAACCAGGAAGGGCCAGGTAATGGCTGTTGGTGACTCAGAAGGACACCTATAGGCTTTCCCAAACCCCCCACCCTTAGCAAAACATCAGACAAGGACATTTCCTATAGGCCATTACGACCATAGTTTTCACTTTTTAAAGTTTCTCTTCTTATCCTCTGCTAAGTTATCCTCTTAATTTCAATTTTTATTGGTGTCACTAAGGTGGAACTGAAAATTTTCCTAGAATATTATGATTATAATATTGTTTCTCATGTTAATCTCCTTGTTATCTGTTCCCTGGCTTTTTGAGTGATGTTTGAAGCTCGTGGTGAGGATGGCAGGTACATCCTCACCAAGATTCGTGGAGGGGACATTTTTTATGATGCTAGTGGCCTTTTTAAATTCATATTAGAAGCTGGTCTTCTAACTCGTTTTTAAATGCATTAAATTTTAAAAGGTTCATTGTTAAGTTATTAATTTGTTTTTATTTTTAGTTTTTTTTTTATCTTAGTTATTAATTGTTAATTAAGCAGGATTAAATCGGTATCAGGGGCCACTGATGTTATGATGCCAGATAATTACAAATAATTCATTCATTGAAAATTTCAAAATGAAACCCTCATGATTTTAAGTGTTTTTGGTCTTGAAACAGGTGGTGACATGTTCTGGAGCAAGATTGAAATATTAGCCTACCAAATCTGTCTCTTATTAACTTTAGGTTGTCATTTGACTTTCATTTGTATTTCTCATTTAAATGTCACTTAAATCCACTTTGAATTCGTAGCAGCTTCCTCTTAGTGTACTAATATTTTCAAGATATTAATTCAATTACTGTGGCCTGATTGGTAACGTCTCTGCCTGGTGTTTGCCAGTCGGGGGTTCGAGTCCCGCTTAGACTCGTTAGTGCCATTAGTGTCTGCAACCTCACCATCCTTGTGAGCTAAGGTTGGGGGGTTTGGGGGAGCCTATAGGTCTATCTGCTGAGTCATCAGCAGCCACTGCCTGGCCCTCCCTGGTCCTAACTTGGGTAGAGAGGAGGCTTGGGCGCAGATCATATAGTATATGGTCAGTCTCTAGGGCATTGTCCTGATTGCTAGCACAATGTCACTGTCCCTTGCCTCTGCCATTCATGAGCGACCTTTAAAACCTTTAGAGGCTTTTGTATTACGTCTGTATTCTAACGAACTCAAAATACATACCGACCTTTCCTCTCCAAAAAATATTTATTGGAAGTCGTAGACTTGATAGGAAGAAAATGCTATCGGTTCTATTTAATGTCAACACAGTTTTGAAATGGAAAATTCTTCGTCTTTGCTTCCTGATGTCGTCATTTAAAATCGTAAAGTTTATTAACACTCCTGTCACGCAGTAAATAAGCAATGATTTCAGAAGCCATGTTCGACACTCGCTGACAGTGTGTGTGTGTGTGTATATATATATATATATATATATATATATATATATATATATGTGTGTGTGTGTGTGTGTGTGTGTGTGTGTGTGTATACACACAAATTCAAAACTAAATAACCCGTTACGTTAGGTATAACTGACCAAACAACTAAAGAAATAAACAATCTAAAATTGGGAGATAAATAGTAAGGAATGAAATTAACTTAACACTCAAAACTCGATAGTTCCTTTGGTCACTGCAACCTCACCATCCTTGTGAGCTAAGGATGGAGTGTTTGGAGGAGCATATAGTCCTTCCTGCTAAGTCATTAGCAGCCTTTGCCTGGCCCTCCCTGGTCCTAGGCTGGGTGGAGAGGAGGCCTTTGGAGCTGATCATATGTATATATGGTCAGTTGCTAGGACATTGTCCCGCTTGCTAGGGCAATGTCACTGTCCCTTGCCTCTGCAATTCATAAGCGGCCTTTAAACCTTTAAACAGGAAAAAGATTGTTGTTTTGTAAATAACTTTACTGCGCCAGCGAAAGGCTGAAATAACCCCATAAAACAGACTTTATTTGGACCTTTACGAATTTGGATATGACCCAAAATCTGTCTCTCTAAAAGGGTAAAAAATAAACACATTAGAAAGTAGAGAAAGCAATATCCCACCCATAGAAATGCTGAGGGTAATAAGGTATATTAACAAATACTCGACCTTTACTAACCCCTTCTAGTTTCCTAGCCCCCTTCCTCCTTACTAACTACAACCCGCTGGTTCGGCAATTTGTGAGAGAGTGTGGTTTCTGAGTGTACCTCTCTGGGTATTCCCTCTTACCTGGATATGATAAAAATGCTATGGTCAATAAGGTTCTTTAACATACATCAAATGTTGCATCCTACCTCGTAGACGACCTATAGATATTGGAAATGAATGAAACATGCTGATAGTCAAAAAAAGATTTTTATTATTAAATATTCGGCATTGAAAGACGCCCATATCATAATCCTCTGGAAGCAAGAAACGACATATACACAGACATTCAATTTCAAAATCACAGTATACAAATGGCCATCGTTTGACTCCGCCAAAAATATCGTTTGAAGAAAACATCGAAATAAAATGTTGCATGTATTTATAGCATTTGTCAATGAAGTAGAAGTTGCCTGTATATGCAATCTATGAGTATGCATACGTATATACATTAACGTAAGCATACGTATACATGAACATAAACTGGCATCGTCAGGAGTTGACATCATGGATAGTT
Source organism: Palaemon carinicauda (assembly GCF_036898095.1). Classification (NCBI taxonomy): domain Eukaryota; kingdom Metazoa; phylum Arthropoda; class Malacostraca; order Decapoda; family Palaemonidae; genus Palaemon; species Palaemon carinicauda. The sequence continues at coordinate 19,300,793 of NC_090769.1, forward strand.
GGTACAGTTGGCTTCATTAATTCCTGTACACTTTACAATTGCCTTCATTAATTCCTGTACACTTTACAATTACCTTCATTAATTCCTGTACACTTTACAGTTGCCTTTATTAATTCCGGTACACTTCCTGTGAAGCTATGGAGACGTTAGTGTACCGGAATTAACGAAGCTAACTGTACCAAATTTCATTGGAGTGATTACATCTTAAACTTAATAGAAATTTCTAAAATAGAAAATGCAAAAAAAGAATAAATGAGTCTTTCAGTCGAGAAACATGCCAAGCGCCATTTTTAAAAAGTGTCAGAAATCGCGATTGAAAATTGCCAATTTTCAATCGTGAATTACTCGGTAAATATAACAGCTAGGAGTTTCATATTTGTTATAAATAGTAGCAAATTTCATATCTATAAAATATATGAAACTCCTAGCTATTATATTTACCGAGTAATTAGCAATTGAAAATTGGCAATATTCAATAGCGATTTCTGACACTTTTTAAAAATGGCTCTTGGCATGTTTCTCGACTGAAAGACTCAAATATAGAAATCAGTTATCTCAGCAGATAGTACTGTATATATATCCGTTGGACGGCAAAACGTCAATGATTATCTACATCTTGGATGAAAAATAAACTTGCTGAGCTCAAGGCGACTTGGGAGAGGTCTTGATTCGGTGACATTTCCTTCTGTTGGTCTAATATCTGAATGGATCTGATTCGTAACGTACATGAAAGTGCTAAACTGTGGTTGATCAGGACCATTTTATGTCGATGAAAGGCAATTATTTCTAATAGGCAAAGTGAATTTTAACTTTAAAAGTTATTTTTAATGTTGGAAAGGGTCGAAATATAATGTACACTCAGACGCTATTATATCGTTTTCCTTATTTCTTTTTGCTCACTGGGCTGTTTTTCCCTGTTTGAGCGTGTCCATGGCTGGAGCTCTTGGGCTTATAGCATCCTGCTTTTCCAACTAGGGTTGTAGCTTAGCTAGTAATAACATTAATATTAAAGTCTCAATAAATAAGTATGAATGAGTCGAGAGAAATGATCTATACCATCTGTAAAATGATCACAATTTTAGTGCTTGGAATTTTACATAAATCATATTGTCCTTAAAATAACATCGAGATTAAAGCTTATTTTTAGTGGAGATTAAAAATTATTAGTTTTAAATGCAAAAAACCTTTTGAATAAACCTTGACAAAAATGAATCTTTCATAGATCTTTGCAGAGCCGGTATGAATTCGTTTATCTGAAAGACATCACAGGGCTGGAAATAGTAATTTTCAAGGACAATATAGGACATGTTGTTGAGGGATTTGAGAATAACCTGAAAAATTGTTGACAGTAATAACTTGTAAAATTGTTGACGGCAATAACTTGTAAAATTGTTGACAGTAATAACCTGTAAAATTGTTGACAGTAATAACTTGTAAAATTGTTGACGGTAATAACTTGTAAAATTGTTGACAGTAATAACCTGTAAAATTGTTGACAGAAATATCCTGTAAAATTGCTGACAGTAATAACCTGTAAAATTGCTGACATTAATAACCTGTAAAATTGCTGACAGTAGTAACCTGTAAAATGGTTGACAGTAATAACCTGTAAAATTGCTGACAGTAATAACCTGCAAAATTTATAACAGTAATAACCTACAAAAATTCTGACAATAATAACTTGCAAAATTGTTGACAATGATATCCTGCAAGATAGTTTTTATTTATGTTTCCTATATAAGCGCACTTCGTTAGAGAAATATATCCCGATACAATCCGTATGCTAAAAACTATTCAATAATACGTTGATCACTAGATCTACAGTCTGCTTTCATCTTATATTCCCATTTCAATAGAAATCATACACATTTTTTTGTTTCATTTACTTGATCTGGGCGAAGCAATCTATACATAATAAGGCATTTATGTAGATAAGGCAAATCAATTATGTCTTACGGAAGAGCTAACGCAGCTCCTCGCTCCTTTTATAAAAACGACCTTTGATCCCTTAAAATCTGTGTATAGTTTAGGTCTTTGTACCTTTTAGAAATTGAAATATAATGATTTGAGGCAAAATGAAAGTTATTGGTATTTACTGTTTTTTATCAGTATATTAATTAGCAACAGTAGGTAGCAGCATATGAAGCTTCATTTGTGGTGGATAACAGGGGAGGGTGGGCTGTTGCACCCTAGCAGTACCAATCAAACTCGGCTGAATCCTTCGTCAGGCTGGGAGGAACGAGAAGAAAAGTCCTCTTTTCTTTTTTTCTTTACGTCATCCACCCTCCAAAATTGGGGAAGCGCCTTGGTAATTAGATAGATAGGTAATCATCTTTTAGGTATGAAGGCGTCCATTGAAATGGCGATGGCTGTTTAGACGACTGGGATACAACTTCATTCTCCGAAAATAGGAAATTGTCATTTATCATCCATAGAATTGAGATATCTGTGGAATGATCTTCCTAATCAGGCATTTGATTTGGTGAAACTTCAAAAGTTCTAACTTGCAGCGAATGTTTTTTTTTTTTTTTTATTGAACAGGCTGACACAGGCCACTCTTTATAGTTTATATATGAAAGATCTATTTTAATGTCACTGTTTTTAAGATATTTTATATTATTTTTTCATTACTTGTAGTTTATTTATTTATTTTATGTATTTAATTTCCTCACTGTGCTACTTTTTCCTGTTGGAGCCCCTGGGCTTATAGTATCCTGCTTTCCCAACTGATATGTTTTTTTTAACAGTAATTAAAATGGATTTCATAGAATCTGATAGATCATAGGGCCAATATAAATTTAAGTCTCGGGGTTTAATTTCTTGCCAGTGGAAGTATTAAAATCACATTATTAACTAACGAATATACGCCATATAGATACCTTTCACATACTGCAATCATAATTACATTTTTAAAAATAATTTTATCATAATACAAAAATGCATATAGCGACCTATCGCGACCTGTTTCATCGCGACCTGTTTCATCGCGACCTGTTTCATTGCGACCTTTCATCGCGACCTGTGTCATCGCGACCTGTGTTATTGCGACTTGTTTTATCGTGACCTGTTTTATTGCGACCTGTTTCATTGTGACCTCTTTCATTGCGACCTCTTTCATTGTGACCTCTTTCATTGCAACCTCTTTCATCACGACCTCTTTTATCGCGACCTCTTTCAACGGGATCTCTTTCATCGCGACCTCTTTCATCGCGACCTCTTTTATCGCGACCTCTTTCAACGGGATCTCTCTCATCGCGACCTCTTTCGTTGCGACCTCTTTCATCGCGACCTCTTTTATCGCGACCTCTTTCAACGGGACCTCTTTCATCGCGACCTCTTTCATTGCGACCTGTGTCATAATGCTTCAAGGGATTACTAAATGTTAAAAGCCTACGAGTAACTATATTAACTAAAGTACATCCGTAGTTAATGTATCACGTTGTCCGTCCTAGAAATACATGAAAGAGAATGGTAATGGATTATATATGGTGAGTAGGTGAATATTTAAGAAAAAAAAAGGAGATCTATTATATTATTTAATGGGCATAATATAGAGAGCTTTTCGAAATTCTTAAATTCTTCCGTCATTTCGAAATATATTTTTAATAAGGTGGATTTGTTTTGGACTTTCTTGTTCAATGTGGATTCCCTTTGGACTATGATCTTGATGAGGTTATCGTTATTTGATATGTTATGTATCCATGTTGTAGTGACATCAAATTATATAAAAACAGACCTTCATATCGATTTTGACTCGTCTTTTGCATTGATATTGGTGCATGGAAACAAATATACGAATAGATAGAATATCTATGCACAGGAGTATATATATATATATATATATATATATATATATATATATATATATATATATATATATATATATATATATATATATATATATGTATATATATATATATTTCATGTAATTATAAATATATATATATATATATACATATATATATATATATATATATATATATATATATATATATATATATATATATATATATATATATATAATTCATGTAATTATAAATGTATATATGCACATATATGTATATAAATGGATATATATATATATATATATATATATATATATATATATATATATATATACATATATATATATATAATTTGTAAAAACGTGTCAAACGTACAGAATGTTTATCCCGAAGGCACTGTTTGTGCTAGTATTCAGGTGCGTGTGAGTATGATCAAAATTATTGACTTGATACTCAACTTGCATGTTCACACGCTCTGGACATGATGTTTAGATGTATCCACCACCTAAATCAAGGTGGTGGTGATTTCAAAAATATATACGCACCATTAATCATACAAGTGTATATTAAATTGATATCAAAGTGAGTCCTATAATAGAGTATCTATTTAAAAGTAAATTATACCTATACTCATTTTTTTTTAATGAGGCGCATTTGCACCGACTCGCAGCGGTGCCCTTTTTAGCTCGGGAAAAGTTTCCTGATCGCTGATTGGTTGGACAAGATAATTCTAACCAATCATATAGCAGGAAACTTTTCCCGAGCTAAAAGGGCACCCCTGCGAGTCAGTGCAAATGCGCCTCATTAAAAAGAATTGACTATAGTTGTTTTTATGTCCCTTTGCTACATCCAACATTGTTACTGTTCTTCAAATATTTTATTCTAATTGTTCATTACTTCTCATATAATTTAAACCCTTATTTCCTTTCCTATCTGGGCTCTTTTTCCATGTCGTAGCCCTTGGTCTTATAGCATCCTGCTTTTCCAACTAGGGCTGTAACTTAGCTAATGCTAATAATAATGATTAGAACGGGAGAAATTCAAGCAAGTAAAAATGTGTTTGTTAGAAAGCTATATCCTCTGTACGATTCGTCGAAGTAGACCTCAAATAAGGTAGAAGAAAGTGACTTACATTCTAAATGACTAGTTCGTTGATGTCTGGCTGACCTTTCTGATTATGCAGAGAAATTCATAACTACATTCAAAGATTGGAGGTCATTATTTTCTGCCATACAATGCAAATACTATGATAATGTAGGAATAAATTTCCTGTTCTGTCATTCATGAAAAAACTGGAGAGGCAATTTATTTTAGACTTTTAACTTTTAGTTGAACATTTTAATCTATATTGGAGCATTAATTTTTCCCTTTTTTTCTGAATTGTATTCATTCTAGATTTCCAACTCTTGACTAAAATTCTAAATCTATGACGTCAGCAAAATATATAACACGTATTTCATTGACTTTTCAATGCAGTTTTGTTAATTTTTTGCCTAGAAAGTTTTAACCACATAAAATTTGATAAATTTGAATACGGCATAGAATCGTTTCTCCAACTTTTAACTTTTTCCAGTTCTCCTCCTAGTCAATCCCCATTAGCAGAATCTAATAGGACACTCGACTCTCAAATGGATTCCCTTAGTTGATTACGTTTTCAATAGCATTGTTAGGAGCTGTTATGGTTATAAGATGATTAATCAGCTGGGAAAGAGAAGAAAATAGAAGAATAGCTTTATAGAAATCAAAATATTCGAAAACTTCCTATAATTTTTTTTGAATAAACTAGAAATTAAAACTAAGAATTCATAATCGCCATTTCTCGAAAAGGGGGCGACGTGGATAAGATAAAGAATTGAAAGTTGTTTAGGTATATCGGTAAATTTTACTTGTTTTTTTTTGTTTACAATATAATTTCCTTAAAGCCATCGATTTGGACTGTTAATCTGGTGAGAGGCATTTCACTGCCCTCCTTCGGTTTGGTCCAGTGTGTCCCACACGCGTTTCATACACGCTCATACACTGTAAGGCATTTGTTATTTTTATCTCATATCTCTCTCCCGCACTGATAATAGAAAAACCTGCTTTAGCTTGCCATCGCATGTTTCACATTATTTGAAATTTTGCGCCATTGTTTCCCTCAACTGTTTGTACATAAGCTCGTTATCTTGACTAAACTTACTTGCATTCACCTCGCCTCTCTGTTAATACCTAACAGTCACCTTGCATAATTTAAGTTTTTTTTTTTTTTTTGTATTCATTATTTGATATTTTGTGCCATTGTTTCCCTCAACTGTTTGTACATAAGCTCGTTATCTTGACTAAACTTACTTGCATTCACCTCGCACCTCTCTGTTAGTACTTAACAGTCACTTTGCATAATTTAACAAGTTTTTTGTTTTGTATTATCAATCAGGGAAAGAGCTAGAGATAAATGAAAGAAATAGGATTACAATGTATGAGCGTGTATGCAACATCCGGTACAAGATTGAAGACTCACTTTAAGAGTAACGATAATTAATATAAAAAGACTGGAAGACCTCTATACCGAAGAACATTACTGATAATTCAGGAAAAAACGAATATGTGAATTAAATTATAAAGGAACTGAAAGGAAATAACTTGAATGTCTGGCATGAGAAACGATTAGGAAAGACATTGGCGCCAGGTTTGATGAAAAGATAAACTTTGAGCATTTTGGGTCATTTATACAATGATAAGAAATGACTTATTTTGGCCCATTCTTTTTATATGTATTTGTTGTGTATATGCTATATAGATATGTAAGTGATATTGACCTTATTGAGAATGGTCTCGTATGTGAATTTTTTTTTTAAATTGTTACTTTTTTCTAATCAGATAGGTGCGAATGTATATATATATATATATATATATATATATATATATATATATATATATATATATATATATATATATATATATATATATATATATATGTATGTATTTATTTATTTATATATATTCATATATAAATATGTGTATGTGTTTGTATGTATGTATGTAAATAATATTACATATAACTTAAGTCAAAGTTCGATTCTGTTAAAAGGCACCTAAAACCTAACAGCATTGATTAAAAAATAACCATGATAATAATGATAAGGATAACTCATATCCACCCCGTAAGTAAAGTCTATCTCCATAGAATAGTTTATAGATTCAGATCACATTCAACAAAGATAACTTTTAATAATCGTTCGGTTCTGGAATTTATCCTTTACCCAAATATTTTGGGCCACCAGATACCGAGTGTCTCAAGGCACTAGAATTATCACAAAAAGCACATAAATATACGGTGATTATCTCAAGTTCTTTATCTATTTACACGTGGTCTCTTTCCACTACACTTTGAGCAAGTTTATTTTTCCCATTTCTACTTGCTATAATAGTTTTTTATACTGCTCCTTTTTCTCTTACTCCTCCTGTTCGTTCAATTATCGTCTATATCCTTATCATTCATCACATTCCTTATCAGCATTCTGTGCTAACACCACGTCTCCTCAAAGACTTTATGAACCACCCTTATCAATTTCCTTCCTGCAGTAAACTTCTATATATTCCGACAATCATAAACTATAAGTTTTTAATATAGCAGGAAATCACATCACTACCAGTAACTTTTTAAGAAGCAGCTTTTCTATTATTTTCATTTGGGGGTCCCGGGAATCGCTTATATCCTCCAACGTATTTAGTCAATGTTCGACGTCGATTGAGCGAATTGCTGAACGATAAGGCGATTCTTGACCTCAATTTTGGGCGTCGAGGGCCAGTGTCTGGTTACTAAACTCTCTCCTTAGGAGCTTCCGTCTTCGACTAATCCGTCAGTTCTATTTTGATGACCCGTTCTCTCTGAAATATAAAATTGAATTACTTTCTCTGTGAGATTAGAATAGCCTATGGGCGGTTAAATCTCATATTGATAAAAAAAGCTTGTAATAAATTTTAGAGTTTCCCCCCCCCCCCTCTCTCTCTCTCTCTCTCTCTCTCTCTCTCTCTCTCTCTCTCTCTCTCTCTCTCTCTCTCAGCTACATAAAGGATTTAAATCTCTCTCACCTACAAAAATTTTAAAGATATCTCTGTAAACTACAAAAACTATAGATACAAAGAGCCTACAGAAAGGTTTGAAAAATTCTCTCTCTCTCTCTCTCTCTCTCTCTCTCTCTCTCTCTCTCTCTCTCTCTCTCTCTCTCTCTCTCTCTCTCAGCTACAAAAAGGTTTTGAATATCTCTCTCACCTACAAAGGTTTTAAAGATATCTCTCTAAACTGCAAAAACTATAGATCAAAAGAACCTACGAAAGGATTTAAAAAATTCTCTCTCTCTCTCTCTCTCTCTCTCTCTCTCTCTCTCTCTCTCTCTCTCTCTCTCTCTCTCTCTCTCTCATACAGACAGACTACAGTAGATGCAAAGAAACTACAAAAGGGATTGAAACTACAAAAGGGGTTTTAAACAGAGTTTACATATTCCTTTCCCCAACACAGGCACAAAAACTAATTGGCACACGCACGCTCACATAACTCTCATAAGCAGTGCAAGTACTTCCCCTCAACACCATCTGTTCCCGAAATAGACCATTTCAGATGACAGTAGGGCGCCTTCACGGGATTTATCACCAGGTCCTTTTGTTCTAAAGTCTTTGACTTTTTATGGGTAATAAGTAACGGTGTCTGCTTGGGAAGAGAGAGAGAGAGAGAGAGAGAGAGAGAGAGAGAGAGAGAGAGAGAGAGAGAGAGAGAGAGACCCCTATCACTGAGTCATGATTCACTGGGAGTTACGCTCTATTTTCAAGAGCTAGGCTTGTTTGTTCGGCAGACAAACCACGTGGGAATGTAATTCATCTGTCAACATTTTGTAATTGGTATATATATATATATATATATATATATATATATATATATATATATATATATATATATACATACATACATATATATATATATATATATATATATATATATATATATATATATATATATATATATTTATTTATATATAGACATACACACATATATATATAAACATAAATGTATATATACATACATATATATAGATATATATACACACATACACACACACATATATATATATATATATATATATATATATATATATATATATATATATATATATATATATATATATATATATATATATATACATACATACTCAGGAAATATTAGTTTTATCTAATATTTAAAGATGGCTAAAATTTACTATAGCTGACTTTAGGTTTCCAATTACACTTTATTTTTATTGGCTGATATACGTATGAATCAATTAGATCCTTAGTTGTATCGGGAAGCGCTTTGTAATAAGAGTAATATTAGTTTTATCTAATATTTAAAGGTTTAAAGGTCGTTCATGAATGGCAGGAGAAAGGGACAGTGACAATTCCCCTTGCAGGAAAATGCCCTAGAGACTGAACAAGGATCAGGGAGGGCTATTATTCCAGATTATAGGAAAACAGAAGAGTGAAACCATAACGTGTCTAAGACTGGGTAACAAACTCTGAAGAAATGTTTCAGTTGGATTTAAACTTTTAAAAATGTTGCCTGAAAATATGTTCATAGGTTTTGAACAAATCCTAATCTAGTTCCAGATCAGGATTCGTTTAGCAGTGAATCATACCATTGTTTTCTGGTCTTGGGTAGTGCCAAAGTCTCTGTATCACGGTCTTCCCCTGTGTTGATTAGAGTTCTCTTGCTTGAGGGTACACTAGGGTATACAATTCTGTTTATTTCCTTATTTCCTTTCCTCACTGGGCTATTTTCCCTGTCGAATCACTCTTGATCACAATAGGAAAGGCAAGAGTTAATAAGACTTCACATCTTACATGATGGCAAACCTATCTCTTAAAGGTCGCTCATGAATGGCAGAGGCAAGGGA
>NC_090769.1:19317980-19322980 GCF_036898095.1 Palaemon carinicauda
CCCCCTAGTGTACTTATCATGGCATGGTCAAATGACTCATCACCTCCCGTGCCTCCTCTACCCCCCCCCCCCCCCCCCCCACCCCCAAAGCGACTCACAGCAGACACACTCAAAGAAATTCTTCTTGAAGTCACTTCAGGAATCCTAATTGAGTAGAACAAAAACACGCCCTCTCCTCACCTTCTCTCTCTCTCTCTCTCTCTCTCTCTCTCTCTCTCTCTCTCTCTCTCTCTCTCTCTCTCTCTCTCTCTTTACTCCGTCTTTTAAGTAGATTTGAATATTTGTATAGTAGATGATTATCAAGTTTTTAATAGTTTAAATATTCTCATTTAGAAAATATTTTTTTTTCTTTTTTTTGTAATCGCTAGTTGAACGTGACCCATAACAAAATGGCGGCTAAATGTTTAGGTAGATATGCACATATGCTCGTGCGCACCCCCCCCTCCCTCTCTCCAGGGTATGACTACTCCCTCTACCCTTACCCGAGGACTTGGAGGGCTGAACTTGCCCGCATATATATATATATATATATATATATATATATATATATATATATATATATATATATATATATTTATATATGTATGTGTATATGTATATATGTGTGTATATATACAGTATATATATATATATATATATATATATATATATATATATATATATATATATATCTATCTATCTATATATATATATATAAATATATATATATATATATATATATATATATATATATATATATATATATAGAAACTTACTCTTTATTATATAGGGGAGATAATATACAAAATATTTCTGATCTCGTTATTTATCTTAGTAACAATCTGATATCAAGGCCAAAATCTTATTTGTTTTTGGTTTTGATAAAACTTTGCTATCGACTGTAATTATTATTATTATTATTATTATTATTATTATTATTATTATTCCTAGCTAAGCTAGAATATAAGCCCAACGGCTCCAACAGGGAAAATAGCCCAGTGTGGAAAGGAAATAAGAAAATGAATAAATTACGAGACGTAATGAACAAATAAGATAGAGAATATTATAAGAAATAAAACTAATTCCAAATAATAATTTTGAAAAAAAAAATATGTAAAACTCGTTAAACGTTTCGGACAATAAATTACCTAAAAGAAGAGAATAGTGTGGGATTTTTTAATTAACTACGAAAGGGCAGTGGGCCAGGTGACTTTCAAACGAATTCTAAACATGTTCGCAGTCACAAAATAAGTGAAAGCAGAGCTTGGGAAACGTGTAAGAGTCGAAGGCTTTGTATCGTCATAAATTCTATCGTGCATATTAAATTTTAATTTGAATTTCTTTTCACGATTTCATTCTCACGCTTATATTAGTTGACCTCATTTGACCTCATACCACTTGGTTGACCTCTTTTGTTCATACCCCTCAGTTGGACCTTATTTGACCTCATACCACTTAGATGACCTCATTTGACCTCATCCATCAGTTAACCTCATTTGATCTCGTACCCCTTAGTTGACCTCATTTGACATCATACCCCTCAGTTGACCTAGTTTGACCTTGTACCCCTTAGTTGACCTTATATGATCTCATACTCCTCAGTTGACCTCATATCCCTTATTTAACCTCATCCCTCAGTTGAACTCATTTGACCTCTTTCGTCTCGATAGATTTCTTTTATATCTCCCTTATATAATAAGTAGCAAAACAGTGGCTCTATATATATATATATATATATATATATATATATATATATATATATATGTATATATATATATATATATATATATGCATATATATATGTATATATATGTATGCATATATATATGTATATATATATATATATATATATATATATATATATATATATATATATATATATATATATATAATATAATATTTCTTGTCACGCTGAACGGCAACAATCCCGCAAATTGCCCAAACTAGCGTGTTGTAGTTAGTAAAGGGAAAGGAGGAGTTGAATCTGGGTGTGCGTGTTTTCTGCATATCTATTTAGTCGTCGTTTTTAACGGGTCGCGTACACTATTTCATACGTATATATTACTTTACACTAAAAGAAGAAGCTAACGATACTTTGACGTTAGTTTCATACCAATTATCTAATTTAATTAATGATATCAATTACATTAGTGTTACAACATGTGTAAGTCATTGAAAGAATATATGAATACACATGTAATTGACAACTACAAATGTCACTATTATTACATTCATATCTTTCCTAAGAGTTCCATCGTGTTCGTAATACTAGGCATGCAGTTAATTCTAATAGTCAGGCCTTCTCCATCATGAGGCTTAATACTACACAGTATTCTAGAAGTTTTATTCCAGCTGTGACCAAGTTATGGAATGATCTTCCTACAAGGGTAGTTAAATCGGTATAACTTCAAAATTCAAAGTTGCAACAATTGTTTTTATGTTGAACAGGCTGCCGTAAGTCTTTTTATAGTTTATATACTACATATCTGTTCTGATTCTGTTACTGTTTTAAAATATCTTATTGTTAGTTATTTCTCTTATTGTTTATTTATTTCCTTATTTCCATTCCTCGGCGAGCTATTTTTCTCTTTTGGAGTGCTTGGGCTTTTAGCATCTTGCTTTTTCAACTAGGGTTGTAGATTATCTAATAATAATAATAATAATAATAATAATAATAATAATAATAATAATAATGATAATAATAATAATAATAATAATAATAATAATAATACCGCCCACCACCATTCCTTCACTCTTCGTGGGCTAAATACTATCATGTAAGTGCCTAGTGGCAGAAAAGGAAAAGTAAGAGTTGACCTTATCCTGTGTCTATATAAGGAAAGCTGAATAGAGAGAATCTTGTTCGAGGAGAGGTAGGTGAGGAACATTTGGTGTACGGGGGGAGGGGAGGGGAGGGGAGGGGTCAGAGGAGGGAGGTTAGGTTAAGTCAATTTCAAAAACAAGATAGAGACTCCTCGAAAGCTATTAAACTTATATTTAACGATTGTCTTCATTCGGCAAAAACTTAGGCTTAAGGCAGGGTTACGTGATGCATTATTGAAACTATTGAAGAAAATTTGTGGAAGATGACACATTATTCATTATACATTAAGTAAGAAAAGAGTGTCATTTATAAAGGACTTTATTCAGTAGTTATTGATACACGCGAGGTAAAATATATCTGTTTTCCAAGAAAGTTTACTGGCTACTTAGTAGTACTCTTGGTTTAATACTCCGTGGGCATTATGGAAAATCATAGTATATTATCATCATAATCAGTGTTGTTATTATCATTATTATTATGGGTATTACCATTTCATTATATTTTTAACTCTCCCCATAGAGAGGCTATGCAGCAGACTTCCAAAGGAATATATAAGTACCAAGTTATGTCAGAGAATATTATTATTATTATTATTATTATTATTATTATTATTATTATTATTATTATTATTATTATTATTATTACATGCAGTTACAACCCTAGTGGGGAAAAGCAGGATGCTATAAGCCCAGGGACTCCAACAGGGAAAAATAGCTCAGTGATGAAAGGAAAAAAAAAATAATTAAACTAGAGAAGTAATGATCAATTAAAATAAAACATTTCTAAGAACAGCAACAACATTGAAACAGATCTTTCATATATAGAGAAAACATACTTAGTTTTAGGGTATTTGACCTCCACTAAGTGTCAGAATCACTCATATCTAGATGAATAGGAAATTTAATATGCTAATTTGCACTTTATCTCGCTTATCATTTTAGCAATATAAGGGCTATGCTATTACTTTCCCAGGAAAGTATACACTTAGTGACTTCTATACTCAATTTTTTTTAATGAGTCGCATTTGCAGACTCGCATCAGTGCCCTTTTAGCTCGGAAAAGTTTCCAGCTACCTGATTGGTTAGAATTATCTTGTTTAACCAATCAGTGATCAGGAAACTTTTCCGAGCTAAAAGGGCACTCCTGCGAGTCTGCAAATCTGCCTCACTAAAAAGAATTGACTATAGTTCAGCGTGTTGTCACGGGTTCTTAGTTTATTAAGTCTTTTATCTGGTGTTGCCTTATGTGATATGAGATAGAATGTCTTCAACGTTCAGTAAGAATTGCTGATAATTTAAAAGATGTTTATAAATATGTTCGGGAAACAGCTAATGTTCTACCTATGGAAGGCCTATGCATGGAAGGCCTATGCATCGTCTTCTTGGAAATAAAAAGATAAAAAGAAAAACTTACAAGTTAGTTATAAAGAAAACCTTCCTTTGAAGCGATAGTATTTTGGGAAATTTGTTAGAAAAGACTCTTATGTCCATGATTTTGTTATATATATATATACTATATATATATATATATATATATATATATATATATATATATATATATATATATATATATATATATATATATACTATATATATACTATTCTTTGAAAAATAGTTATTCATTTCATTTTGTGTTCTCCACGGTTTGCTATTTTTTTCTTATTTATAACTTGTCTGTAAATATAGAATGATTAACCTCTCTCCTCTCTCTCTCCTCTCTCTCTCTCTCCTCATCCTCTCTCTCTCTCTCTCTCTCTCTCTCTCTCGGCTTCAGTTTTTTTAGTACCTCTTGATTGGACTTGTCCATTTTCAACATTGATTACTTTAAAATCTATAGAAATACAATCAGAAGAGAAAAAAATTGTAAATAGAAACAATTGTAGCCCCTCAAGAAGCAAAACATGGAAGATAACGATCGCTTATTAAATGAATAAGAAACGAATTTTGAGAGTCAATGACTCTGGTAGTGTTGTAATAACAATCGTGGGTAGTTTATTGATGTTTATTTTTATCTTTTTTTCATGATTACTTTCACGTGATGTTAATACATGATTTATATTGAATTGTTTTCCTCTTTCTATTAGTAGCATTTTAAGAACTGGGCAAAAACTCTAGAAATAACGTTTGCTCTTCATCACAATTCTCTTTTTATTTAAGCATTTTTTTAATATATATATATATATATATATATATATATA
>NC_090769.1:19325480-19339106 GCF_036898095.1 Palaemon carinicauda
AGAGAGAGAGAGAGAGAGAGAGAGAGATTATTTTCTACTAGGATACAGAGGAGATATAGTATTAGTGGTATTTTTGTTGAATTAGTTATTAATCTTCAGTTTGAGAGCAAATACGGATACTAAGAGAGAGAGAGAGAGAGAGAGAGAGAGAGAGAGAGAGAGAGAGAGAGAGAGAGAGAGAGAGAGAGAGAGAGAGATTATTTTCTACTAGGATACAGGGGAGATAAAGTATTAGTGGTATTTTTGTTGAATTAGTTTATTAATCTTCAGTTTGAGAGCAAATACGGATACTAAGAGAGAGAGAGAGAGAGAGAGAGAGAGAGAGAGAGAGAGAGAGAGAGAGAGAGAGAGAGTATTCTCTACTAGGATACAGAGGAGATATAGTATTACTGGTATTTTTGTTGAATTAGTTTATTAATCTTCAGTTTGAGAGCAAATACGGATACTATGAGAGAGAGAGAGAGAGAGAGAGAGAGAGAGAGAGAGAGAGAGAGACGCAAAAAAAAAATTCAGGTTTTCTTCGTGTAATAATTATGCACACATCAGTATGAATACTTCATCTTTCAACCTTTGCTTGCCTTGAAAAGATTTTCCAATCTTTACCTCTCTGCAATTCGTATTTCGTTTTGCATCTTGGTTATGCGACTTCTCTTCATTTTGCTCTCCATTCCAAATCTCATGAATCATTCCAACCTATTCGTATGTAAATACGACTCCATTCGCTTAGGGTTTTAAAAAGTAATAACTCTCTCTCTCTCTCTCTCTCTCTCTCTCTCTCTCTCTCTCTCTCTCTCTCTCTCTCTCTCATGTATTTTTAATTTAGTTGAATCGCTGGGTAGTAAGTGGTGGGAGAAAGGGGAAGAAGTGAGTTTTTACACCTTTTTATCTTTTGTTTAAATATCATGAAACCTCATTAGCATATCAAGTAATTACGATATATTATTTCTTTGCCCCTATCTTTTTACGTCTATTTGATTATGAAAATTAATACTCAAATGTAGTATATGTCATATATTCTTTATTAGAGAAAAAACTAAATAGTCTTAAAATAGCAGGGACTATATACCAAAAATTCTAATATTTATAGTTGAAAATGCTACCCGATTTGAAATATTTTTTACTTGTTATTGTTAACCAATTTGTTTTCTGTTTAAGTAATCAATGATATTGAAAAATGTCCATAAAGTAAAGGTAAACTAGAAGACCTTGTTTGGATGAGCTAGGAATGAAAGACATGAGTCCCGCTCAAGCTCGATAGTTTGGTGTGGTTCCTTGTAAGTCAAAGATGGAGGTTTTGGGTGCGCCAATAGGTCTACCTGCTGAGTCATCAGCAGCCATTGCTTGGCCCTCCCTTGACCTAGCTTGGGTGGGGAGGGGGCTTAGGCGCTGCCCTTGGGCTGCCTTTAAAGACAATCTGCCTCTGTTATTCATGGGTGGCCTTTAAAGCAAACTTCCTTACGATTAGTTAACACTAACTGGTGGTTATACGAACCACTCTTTGCAAACATACAAATAAAAAAAAAATGGTCTGTCAGAGGATATCTTGGACAATAATTGATTGATATATTTAATTGCTCTGATTACCAAGGTGTGGCTTTTTTTTTTATTGAATAAGCCAAGAGTTCAATAAAAGGTGGAAGCACAATGCAAGCGCCCTTGACAACTGTCCTCGGCCGATAAATTTACGAGTAAGTTTTCTGAACCAAAAGATGCGGTAGTCGTCGAGAGTAATAAAAGCGAAAATTATTTGTCAGTGAGTTCTGCATATTTGGCAGTTATATGACCTAGCTTTACAACAGCATAAGTTTCACCCTGTGCCTGGAAAATGACCCTTCGCTCTCCTTAACCACTGTATGAATTTTAAGTTCACCATTGACATTTCCTGTTAAATCAGTGTCATTTGCTGTTGAAGTAATAATGACATCGTTTTCCTCATGAATAGAAATAGATTCTGGGATTGGCGCTATTTCAGAAATTATCGTCAATGGAGGTTGAAATATGACTAAAGCATACCAGTAGTGCTGACACCACACTTTTTAGTTCCTGGAAATTCTGTATGTCGAAGGATCTAGTCTTTTCAGTAGTTTTTCTTATGTAGGTAGAGCATCTCTCCTCCTGTGGTTTATTCCAGTAGCACGTTAAATTGCTCGACATAATCTGTTGGTTCGATTCTCTTGCTCCAAAGGATATAGAATAATTCTTTTATCACTTGTTGAATATGCTTATATTATTTTAATCAGTTATCCTTCGCATTTTATTTGTTTTGTATACCTTCTGTGTGATTTTATCTCGAATATATATTTTTATATATCTTCAGATTTGTTTTATTTACTGCCCCTTGTATGATATTTTGTTCTATTCCTCTTCTTCCCTTTCCAATTATTTTCTTCTTTCTCATATAAGCGATATTTCCGTATCAAGATCTTATCCCCCCTTCCGTACTGCAGCTTTTCCCCACAGTTGCACTTGGGCGCTGAATAGCCTCCAAAGCCCCAACGCCAGGTTATATAGCTCAAATTTTATAAACTAAAAATCTCTCTATATGTTTCTCCAATGTTTTGGATTTCTACAGCTCTTTCTCGTTCAACTTTTTATGTTCTCTCTCTAAAGAAGATTATGGGTTAAATTAGTGGATTACAAGATTCCAGTTGTGTCCTGACAGGAGGTTCAATGGTCCCTCACTTTACTCTTTCGCTGTCTTTATGTATCTTGCTGTCGGAGAAGATCATTTCGCCAGAGGGAAGTCATGGACAGGGCATAGAACCTTCCTATGTCTATAGGTCTTGCCTAAATGTTTGCAACGAACGCCCCCATAATGGGTGATGGTTAGGAAAACGAAAAGTTGTTCTCACATCGTATATACTAATGCTCGATGCAACCTTTTGGGTCTCATTATAATGCTAGTTATCATGATGCTCTGTTGTTAAAGTTATTTTGGATCAAAGTTTGGAGAATGATAAGGAATAGGAGAATAGCTTTATAACTTCAAGATGAGTGGAGAATTGAACTAATATGCTTGAAAACAGCGGCAGTGTTAGCGGTGTGGTGACAATCTCCATCCATAATAGAGTATAATTTTCCGGGAAGATCAGGTTTCCCTGAAAATAGAGAAAAATACAACTGCTTTTGTTTGCTCTCACCCGTCTCTTAACTTCAGAATCAAGAATGAATCCCTTTATCAACAAATTTTAAGAACTTGCAAAACTTCAAAAGTTGCTTCATTAGCTTTCATGGAAACTTCATTAGCAACGCGACATCGTCCATGCATAAATTTTGCAATTTTTCTTCATTTTATATATTTTTTTTTTCTTTTTTTTTAAGCAGATGCATACAGAAGATTTATTTCTTTGCTTGTGAAATATTTCACCTTTCTCTGTAATGGTGCTGATGCTATTTTTTTTATTTTATGAATCATTTTTTAGGATTTCAAGAAAACGCCGCTGTAAATAAAAAAAAAAATCGTAATAAAAAACATAAATTTGTAAATATGATTGCAATAATCTTGAATTTCCAATAGTTCACATGACTGAAAATGTTTTACCGAAAGGTGTCCAAATGAATCTACTCCATCAATTTAGGATCTTTAATCTCCTTAAAATAATTCAATTTGTCAAGATAAAAGTAGTAGTCACATTAAATTAGACCCGCGCCTCATTTTATGATCAACAGTAAGTTGTTAAGCCTGTTTGAGTTTGATAAGTTTCATAAATGCGCCGATTAATAGTATTTATGATACTTCATCATCGCTTAGCCGTCTTCATACACGGAATATTTTAATGCTGCTCTCTCTCTCTCTCTCTCTCTCTCTCTCTCTCTCTCTCTCTCTCTCTCTCTTTCTCTCTCTCTCTCTCTCTCTCTCTCCCCCCCCCTTATATAAGGGAGGACGCAATAATCCGAGGACAAAGAGATCTAGCAATATTCTGATAAACCATAAGAAGTTAATTTTGTACTTGGTGGTAGTGGACTGCAGTGGGTTGCAGTCGGAGCTGAGATATGAAGGGGCAAGGAAAGAGATACCTGGCATAAACAAAATTGGAAGGTTCCCGACAGAGAAACGCTCTCCCCACTCTGGATTGAACCATTTATCAAATACCACTTTAGTTCCAGTGACGTATTTTGATGAGAAATTGAAATATCTCTGAAACGTGTTTTAAGCAAACGCTTAATATAGCCTTTTATAATACCTAACATAGAGTCCTTTGAGCAAGCTATACTACTTTAGATAAAATAGAATAATGGCCACGGAAACGTTTACCATTTTCGACCTACTGATTCAAGCAAGGCATGTTTTCTTATTAATGACTTTTCCATATTTGACATCTGAAACTAAACCAGTATGAACTATTTTCGTGTTCTTTCTATGACTTGAATGTGTTTACATTATTTTGCTTCCGTTTTTGGACTGTTGAGATAGCGTGTTCTACACCTCTTCAATAAATCTTTCTGCTCGCATTGTTGTGTCACCTAGTAATGTGCGAACTAGATTGCATTGCATTTACCTGGACGTTTGAGCATTCCAAGAATTCATGCTTATGAAAATGAAGCAAAATCCTTGGAAGAGTGAGGAGGTAATCCTTGATTAATAAAGAGGAAGCATGATATTTCATTCTGTAAAAAAAAAAAAAAAAAAAAAATGTTTCGGTTAGAATTAATTTGATGTATTACAAACATCAATTTGAGTAATTACTCTTTCGTAGTATTGTGACATTTTATTACCAGAAAAACTCTGGTTGAATAAATGACTTATGAAAGGGTTCCTTTACAGGAAGCCAAGGGCTGAATTATTTAACAAAACTGGCTTTCAAGACTTGATAGAATGTACTCTTCGAATTAAACATCTCGTCTATCTTAAACGCTTGACAGATATAAGTCAGTTGGATTGAATTATCTTGGTCGTATTTTCACCTTAACGATCATCATTATTCTTGGGCAACCAGTGTTCTCAGTGATCTCGTGTGAAGGATATTTTAAAAGTAAAATAGATAATGATGTGTCTTATTGGAAAATAAAATTAAAGTGTTGTGTATATTGGAAGTTAGACTCATTTAAATTGATTAGTTTATATTCATATTAGAACTCATCAAATCGATTTTGTTCATAAAATTAAGTTTATCTGTTAAATATTTGGACTATTTAAAAAAGAAAAAAAAAGCATTATTCGTTTCATTGTCTGTTGAGGTGAAAAGCTTCAATGCGGATTATTTTTCCATACGATGAAATGGAATATAATTCAAATATTTTATTCTCATTCAACTCGCAATATTTGTATATTTTTTCCATAGTATTTTCTTTACATAAAAAGTCGAACTCCTGATGTTTTTCATTTTTTTTATAACAGTGATAAATGGATTTAGGCAACGATGATGATATATCAATCTTTCTCGCTGGAAGAAACAAAAACAATATGAATAAATATCAGAAAAAATATAACCACTAAGTAAGCTTCTAGGTTAGAAGGCAGCTTTATATTGTTTTATTTCTTGTATTTGTAACATATTTTCATTTTGGAATGGCGTGCTTTGATTACTGTGTTTTAAACTATTCAATTATATGGATATCTATTTGAAGATGAACCATCTGCTTTTAAATGTTGAAAGGTAATATTCAAGTAGAATTAAGTCTATTTTTAGAAGAGATGAAATAGAAAATATTATGTACCGTTCCGATCTCTTTCCCAAATTCAATTTCGCCCCCGTCGAAAAACAATTTCTCTTGCAGTGAAAATGGAGTTGTGGTCAGTCGGTCGCTAACTAGATGATGAGCTGACATCCGAGGAGATCATCGGCCAAAATTGTTGCTCATGCAGACTATATTTTGTCGTCTCCTTTATCAAATGTGTCTGCATCTTTTTAATCTCTCTCTCTCTCTCTCTCTCTCTCTCTCTCTCTCTCTCTCTCTCTCTCTCTCTCTCTCTCTCTAAATTCTGTCGTCTCCATTATCCCATATGTCTGCATCCTCTCTCTCTCTCTCTCTCTCTCTCTCTCTCTCTCTCTCTCTCTCTCTCTCTCTCTCTCTCTCTCTCTCTCTCTCTCTCTCTTATAATATTGAAAACTCATAATAAAATATCAAGTGAATTTTCCCTCCCTGTTTCTTCCCACGCCCTTTTTTTCCTTCCCATGAGGGTTGGCGGATCACAAATAGTTTTCATAACAAAAACTGCCCGTTTAGTTGATTATGACGCATCGTGGCTTCATATTCAAAAAGTAAATAACCTTATTCTCTTGAACCAGAGATTGCAGTATTTACCAGGTAAGGGTATCAGCTATTCGAGATCAGGGATTTTGAGTCCTTAATATTCGGTTGATTTTTGGATATTTCTTTCTGCTGGTTTAAACTCTCTTTTTGCCTTTTTATTTTACAGACTTTCGAGTTTCACCTCAATAACATGCTCGTTCATGGCATGGAAAACATGCAGTAATTTTTTTTTTTTTTTTTTTTTTTTGGCTGCTCGTGTCTCCCTTTTCATGAAATGCTAACAAATAATCTGTATGCCCGTATTTTGTATGCATTTAAAATATTGGTTTATAGGTGTGTCAACAAAAATAAGTCCTGGAACAAGTTACCCACGAACCTTAGAATTATTGAGTGATTACGCAATTTTCCACAAAATATATAAGAAATGTGTGACCCCAAAAAATATTAAATCATGAAAAGGGCTTTTTGATACCAACAATATATTTTACTGCATTCTAAGATTGATGATTATATATATACATACATATATATATATATATATATATATATATATATATATATATATATATATATATATATATATATATATATATATATATATATACATATATATACATATATATATATATATTAAGTAAATTTAATGTCTGTAATCTAGAAGTCCCAGAATTTGTGATAACTCGTCAGTTATCCATAATTCATTTCTTAATGACACGCGTAGATCCCAAGGACATAATGTAGGCAAGTTTGACTAAATTTTTAGCACTTTTAACGCATTGCTTTTTAATGTTTACACTGTATAGCCTACCTCTCGTAGCTGTCCCCAAGTGCAGTGAATGTGGCACTGTTTTAACCATTCAGCATGTACTGTTTTTAAAGCATATAGAGATGTTTGTTTTAGAGTTATTAGGTTGGTCAGGGAACCAGCCACCCGTTGAGATACTATACTAGAGAGTTATTAGGTCTTATAACTAGCCAGACAGTACTACACTGGATCCCTCTATCTGGTCATTTTTCCTTTGCCTACACAAAAACCGAATAGTCTGGCATATTTTTTCCACATTCTCTTCTGTCTGCATAAACCTGACAACACTTAGATTACCAAACAATTCTTCTTCGTTTAAGGGGTTAACTACTGTACTGAAATTGTTCAGTGGCTACTTTCCTCCTGGTAAGTGGTAAGAGTAGTAGAGACTCTTTAGCTATGGTAAGCAGCTCTTCTAGGAGTAGACACTCCAAAATAAAATCATTGTTCTCTGGTATTGGATAGTGCCATAGCCTCCGTACCATGGTCTTTCACTGTCTGGAGTAGAGTTCTCTTGCTTGAGGGTACACTCGAGGGTACACTATATTATTTCTCTTTCTCCTTTATTCAAGTTTCTAGTTTATATATGAAAGATTTATTTTAGTGTTGTTGCTGCTCATAAAATATTTTATTTTGATTGTTTATTACTTCTCTTATAGTTTGTTTATTTCTGTATTTCCTTTCCTGACAGGACTATTTTTCCTTGTTGGAAACCTTGGGTTTATAGCATCCAGCTTTTCCAGCTAGGTTTGTAGCTTAGCTAATAATAATAATAATAATAGATTCTGATTATTTTTGTTTTTAGAATTTTAAGGTTTTTAAGAAGCATAGGCTTAATAGCTAAAAATAAAATTTAGATTTATAGGTTTCAATCTGTAACTTAATTTTGTATTAGTATACATATATTATATCCCCCGAATTTATTCGGACCAGCTGTTAAAATCAAATTTGACTCATTGAGCTGGTAATTCTCCATCCCCTTTGTGGATTTGGCAGAAATATAAAACTCCAGAGACTGCCTGCTGTGCTTATTTCATCTTCCTTTAGGATCTCTATATACACTAACTAACTTATTTACAGTTAATAGTTATAGTAAACAAAAGATAAATATATGAGTAATATTCCAATAGATTGGCTATATGCAGTAGAGTAGTTAGGTTGTTTTCAGATAACAGTATGTACATAAACAACTAAACAAGTAGTTATCATAAACATCCTCCTTTCTTTGGGTTTTAAGAAAAAAAAATAAGAAAACTAAACAAAATTATAGAACATAAAATAAGGAACAAGTAAGATTCATAGTCTACAATAAAATGTAAAACCAATAGATTCCCCGTTCATCTTTTCTTGCAGACGAGCTGATCTTAGCAATTTAGGCATGTCGGAAATAGGAAAGCTTGTTTGTTCGCCATTAATGTTGGTTTCCCTCGATTTGCTAGTTTCTTTTATTTCTGGTATTGGCGATGAATCCTCTATAGTTGGACGAATATGGTTTCTCTTTCTTCTATATATTTCTCCTTCTTTTCCTTCAATTATGCAGGGTCTGTTTCCTTGTGCATGGGTAATGAGCCCTTTTTCCCAACCCTTTTTTTTCTGGATTTTGATAATATACAGGTTGCCCCTCGTTTAATGGGAGTCATGTCTCTTGCAGTTTTATCATACAATTTCTTTATATATTCCATCCGGGTTTCCTTCTTTTGAGAAATTGGACTGTCACCGTTCATAATTTGAGGAATTATCGAACGTAATTTACGTCCAAACATTATCTGAGCTGGACTGACGTTAGAGTTGACGGGACATATTTCTCAACTCTTGTAACTCCAAACACTGATCTTTTCCATCTGCATGTGTCTTTCTCATAATATTTTTGACTATCTTAACTGCCGCTTCAGCCTTCCCATTTCTTAGAAGATGTTCTGGAGACGACATCATATCCTCTATACCCCACTCTTTAACCTGACCTTTAAACTGAAGCGAGCAAAATTGGCGTCCATCGGACACTAATTGAGTAGGACACATCTTCTTGATTATTGCTATCACATGGTTAGACGTTGTCGACGTCAGAAATTAATTCAGTGAATGCGAAATAATAATCAACAATGACTGAATAATTTCTTCCAACAATCTCATACAAATCTACTGCAATTTTATTCCAGGATCTGCCTCCGTCATCAACGTAAAACAACGATTCCCTCTGGTTTCGAGGTTTACACTGTTGGCAAATGTCACATGAATTGGCCATTTGCTTTATTTTTTTTTTTGACACCCAAGGCCAGAATATTGCATATCTTGCTCGTTGCATCATATCCGTATGGGCAGGCATTTCTTTAATGGCCTTTACCTTATTCTCATCAACCATCTCACCGTATGTTAAACGATGCCCCATGAACGAGATTTCATTTTTTCTCTAAACAGATTTCTCTTGATTTAGATTGATCTTTTTTTCTTGACAACGCTTCTGTAATGACTGGAGATTTTGTTTGTGGTCACGCATTGCATCCTGTTCCTCTTTTCCAAATTCAACCACCACAATTTCATCAGCCACATAGTATACATCCGAAGCCCCTCCAATGTTTCATTTAATTTTCGTTGAAATGTTTCACTGCTGGTGTTCAGTCCGAAAGATATACAAGCCCATCGATATCTATCCAAGGGGGTAATCATTGTTGTTAACTTGCTGGATTCCTCATCTAGTCTTTTATGCCAAAATGCCTCTTGAACATCCAGCTTGCTAAATATCTTCGCATGTCTTAGATTTTGTAGTATATCCTCCAAAATAGGTAATTTGTGGTATTCCCTTTAAGAGCTTTGTTGAATGGCTTAGGATCGATACATATTCTTAACTTCCCATTTGTTTTTTAGAACGACTGCCATTTAACTAACCCATTCTGTTGGCTCAGTCTCCCGAATCAAAACTCCTCTTTTCACATGTGTGTGCAACTCTATTTGAAGTTTTTATTTCAATGCAATGGATACACGGCAAATTAGTATCCTTGCATGTAATGTAGAATGTACATCAAGTTTAGCCTCTCCAAGGTCACCAAAGTCACTGATCTCATGGTCTATGTCAAATTTTGATACAAAATCTTTACCAATGACAAAAACAAATCCCATCTCTTGATATTTTTTGAGCCAAATAAACACATTAGGTCATTTGAAAGCACAGTGAAGGTTACATTTCTAATTTCATCATTTTTCGGGAGGTTCTTCACATTCTATGTCGTTCAGCCAATGGGCGAAAGCTTGGATTTATTCCACATGGCAAGTTTCACAGACGATGGTCGCACTTGATTCCTTTTGACATACCTCTGGCATATTGCATTCACGTGAACACCCGTGTCCAAATCAAACATAACCTCAGTATCGTTTACAGTTATTAATGCAGTTGATCTACTCGAATTTTTTATTGCTACCGGTGCCATCCACATGTGATCGTAGCCAACATCTACCTCCTCGTTCTTCTCTTTAACAATTTTAATTTTTCTCACACTTCCTTTACATGCTTCACAGGCTTTTCCCCATGCTGGGCATTTTGATTTTTCAAATTCATGCTTATATCAACAAAATCGACACTTCACAGCATACCTGTCCATATCTGAGTCCGTAAAATCTTTGGTAAAGGAACCATCTGCAGTTTTGATTCGCCAGTGGTTCACCTGACTAAGATTCTCAGCGGACTTCACACATCTCTGTTGCACAATTTACTGTTGCTTTATAAGCCAATCATATCTCGACAGCTTTTTATAAATTTAAGTTTATTTCTCGAAGTAGGAGCTTCTGTCGTTTCCCTGTCACCGAAAACAGAATTTTATCCCTTATCATTCGCCCTTCATCTTGGAAATAACATTTATCGGCCTGAACCTTGAATTCTATCAAGAATTAATTTAATGGCTGTTTGTATGCAATTTTCCAAAACCTGGAGGACTGTAACACTTCACTGGTACGAGGACAACAATACTCTTATAATATCGTGATTACAGCATCAGGATTATTTTTCTGTTCCTCGGTTTCAAGATTAAACTGGCCAAATATTTATTACATTTATGGTCCTGCTCAATTAAGAATGAAGGCAACCCTTGTTTTCTTGGGTTTAGAATTAGCTCTGCTTACCGTTTACTTGTCTCCTCCATTATCCTCCAAGGGGTCTAGTGGTAGAGGCAAACGAAACAGATTCAGCCATATTTCTTCGGAAAAAAACACCTTTAGTAACAATTGTCTTTTTTCTTTGGATTCTTTAAATAACCGCTGCCACCATCTTAATTTCCTTTGGCAAAAATCTGAAACATCAGCGACTGCATGCTGTGCTTTATTTCTATTCCTCTAGGATCTCTATATCTCTTCTCTTAAATCCCGTCCGGAATTCTCCGGGTTGGGTCCTGCATCTGATATCGCCATTCTCTCCAGAGACTCCTATCCAATGCCATCTGTGCCAGCTGCTGAAATGTCTCGCCTCTATTTGCTTTCTTGAAGGTTTTCACCCATGTATCTCTTGGTCGTCCTCTCGGTCTATTTCCGGCCACTTGACCATGAAGCACTATCTTTGGCCATCTGTCCTGTTCCATCCTCTGTACATGCCCAAACCATCTCCTCTGAATATCTTCCACTCTAATCAGAATTGTGTCCTCAACACCAGCCATTTCTCTCACTCCCTCGTTCGTAATTCTGTCCTCCCATCTTACACCACAGATTCTTCTCAGACATTTCATTTCAAAGGCTAATAACTTTTTTCTCTTCTCTCTTCTTCAGTATCCAGCATTCAACACTGTATATCACTGTGGGGATTACTATTGCTCTTAATACCCTAATTTTCAACTTAATGGATATATTTCTATCCTTCCAGATTCTTCTTAGCCTTCCAAATGCTTTCTGGCCACTTGAGATTCGGTCTTGAATTGCTCTTTCCATCTTTCCATCTGCTGTGAAAAACACTCCCAAATATTTAAACTCATTCACTTGTTCCACTTCTCCCTCTGATAGCTGTATTTCTAAGGCCTCTCTCTGGCTTCCAATTTTCATACTTTTGGTTTTCTCTCTATTTATCACTAATTCATACCTACTGCACTGCTCTTCCACCATTGTTTCCAGTATTTTTGGTTCTAATCCCCATTCCTTCAAAATCCTAATCATTCCTTCCCTCCATATGGAGTCAAACGCTTGCCTGAAGTCAATAAATACACAATACAGATCTTTTTCCTTCTCCCAGAATTTTTCTATGATTTGTGAGAAGGTGAATACATGATCGATTGTTCCTCTACCTGCCCTAAATCCTGCTTGACCCTCATCAATTATTTCCTCTTCTTGCCTTGCTATTCTACTTTGTATGATTTTTGCTAAAACTTTATAAGCATGTGGTAATAGACTGATAGGCCTATAATTTTTGCATAAGGTGGTGTCCCCTTTCTTGTGTGTTGCAATTATAATGTTTTCAACCCAATCATTTGGAGCTGCTTGTCCATCTACTATATCCCTGCATAAATCACACAACCATCTTTCTACCATTTCACCGCCAGCTTCAAGCAATTCCTTTGGTAGTCCATCTATTCCTGGTGCTTTCCCACTTGACATAGCTCTTAAAGCTTTTCCCACTTCTTCTATCAGGAGATCTGGCGTTTCCTGTATGTTCCATAGCTCTCCTCTTAGTTCTGGATAATCTTCTCCAGTTACCCGTCTTCCACTTCCTTTTAGTTGTTCCTCGTAGTGCGTTTTCCAGATCTTCTCAACATCAGCCGTTGCTGATACTTTGTTGCCATCTGCATCTCTTACAGCAATTCCATTGTTTTTCCAACCCCTTGTTAATCTGTCTACTGCGGTGAATAGCTCTCTTGAATGGCCGTTTCTGAAACATTCCTCACATGTTTTACACAGGTCTTCTATCCATTTTATTTTTGCTCTTTTGCATTTATTGTCCACTGCTCTGCACTTTTGTCTATAACTTGCTTTGTTTTCTTGGGATGGGTTTTCATTCTTTGTCTTTTTTGCTTCTCTCCTCTCTTGGCACGCATCCAATACTTCCTCTGTGACCCACTGTTACTTTGCTCTCCTTCTCCTTCCCAAAATACTGTCTGCTTCCTCTTTAATTATGTCTCGTCCCCGACGCCACTTTTCCTCTGTTGTCTCGAGTCCTATTAGTGGTTCAAAACGTCCTCTTACTCTTACTTTGAAGGCAGTTTTTACTTCCTCGTTCCTCAGTTTATCTAGATTATACCTGACTAGTTCTTGATTTCTTCCTCTGTCTGTCCGAAATTTAATACGGATGTTTGAAAGTAGTAGTTCATGTGATGTCCCAAAGTCTGCTCCCCTCATCACTTTTGTTCCCATCACTGATGTTTTCCATCTCTTATTTATAAGGATATAATCAATGCAGTTCTTATGAATTCCATCTGGGTGCGTCCATGTATATCTGTGCTGTTCTCTATGATAAAAGTAAGTATTTGTTATACACAGTTGTTTACCCTGACTAAATTATGTAGTTTATAGTTATAGTAAACAAAAGATAAATATCATACGAGTAATATTACAATAGATTGGTTATTTACAGTAGAGTAGTTAGGTTGTTTTCAGATAACAGTTTATACAAAGATAACTAACGAGTAGCTATCGTAAACACCTTTAATCATTGACTAGCA
>NC_090769.1:19339606-19352106 GCF_036898095.1 Palaemon carinicauda
ATTATGCTTTACAAAACTTATGTGCGTAGTACACTCGAGTACTGCAATGTGATATGGTACCCACACTACCAAAAGGATATTGCGCAAATAGAGAGTGTACAAAGGTCCTATACTGCTAGAATAGAAGAAGTTAAGGACCTTGATTACTGGGAAAGACTGCAATTTTTAAAACTATACAGTCTAGAAAGGAGAAGAGAACGCTACATGATAATACAAGCATGGAAGCAAATAGAAGGAATTGCTGAAAACATCATGGAGCTTAAAGTATCAGAAAGAGCAAGCCGAGGTAGATTAATAGTGCCAAAAAGCATTCCAGGTAAACTGAGAAAGGCGCACAGGACATTAATCCACAACGCACCAGCATCGATAATGCAGCGACTATTTAATGTGCTGCCAGCTCATCTAAGAAACATATCAGGAGTGAGCGTAGATGCGTTTAAAAATAAGCTCGATAAATACCTAAGATGCATCCCAGACCATCCAAGACTGGAAGATGCAAAATACACTGGAAGATGTATTAGCAACTCTCTGGTGGATATACGAGGTGCCTCACACTGAGGGACCTGGGGGAACCCAAACAAAAAATAAGGCAATAAGGCTCTCTCTCTCTCCAGTTGTAGCGTATAAGAAGAAGTATTTGCTTCTTCGTTTGAAAATGCTTGGAAATCGTCACCAAGATCTGGGCCAAGAGAAGAGAAAATAGTGCCGGGTACGAAGAACTAGCTATATAAATGGTTCCAAATATTAATAGATATTAATCTATCCATTAAATTAAAACTAGAGGGGCACTCAATAGAGTGCAGACCTCCGCTGTGGCAGCTTATTTTTCGATCTTTAGCTCGACCTGGACCTTTGACCTAAACATGTATTAATTGGCGTGGATTTTTATACACTCAAATATGAACCAAGTTTGAAATCTGTGACAACGATATCCAAAGTTATGGCTGATTACGTGAATTGGACATTATGCTTAACCGTGACCTTGACCTTTGACCTTCCAGCTTTTTACATGACAGTCAATCCATGCAACTTTCATTGCTCTACGATGTTTTTGTATCTTTCCACAAACATTCATTCATTCGATTGATTTTCTTACTTTTTTTTTATATTTGATCAGCAGTGTTCTTTAATGACCACAAATCTCGGAAATAAGTTTAACATTTGCAATGGCTTTTTCATTGTATCCTACACTGTTAAAAAAAAACTTATTTTAATTGGAAAATCTCCGTAAAAATACACTACTCTAAGCCGTATTTCAGTAAAATACAAGCGACCGTAATTTTACCATACGTTGTTGTTATATTTTACGGGTCTGTGACCGTAATATAATTCCTCTACATCAATAACCTTTTTTAAAACTGTAAATGCATGGCATCATATATTCCAGGATTTTTTTTACGGCAAAAACAATGTGTGTAATGCTATGTTATTTACTGTACCTAAAATACGTCCTTCGTATTATGGGTCTTTGGATTTTTTAAAAATGTATACACACTTTTTGAAGAGTTAATAATTATAAAAGGTGATTAAGAGATCAGTAAGGACTATTGAAATTATATCTTCCTCAGAAATTATAGTTCAAAAGTAGATCGTATTATACTGTTTTAAGTCAAAAACATTTGAGTACTTTACAGACTGTTATATCATATTTTAATGCATTATTTATAATTGTGATGTTTTTCCTGAGAGAGAGAGAGAGAGAGAGAGAGAGAGAGAGAGAGAGAGAGAGAGAGAGAGATATGATAACATTGAGGGAATACGGTGTAATTAATGAGAAAGTAATACATATTACTATTAATACTGAAAAAAAAATAATTCAAAAGAACATGAAACTGGAGAGAGAGAGAGAGAGAGAGAGAGAGAGAGAGAGAGAGAGAGAGAGAGAGAGAGAGAGAGAGAGAGAGAGAGAGAGTATATTGGCTCAGCTTCAATACATATTTATTATAGAGTCACTCACTCTCCCCTCCACTAAAGACAAACAGCAATACACTTCCCAGAAAATTCTAGTGTCCTCGTTGGCAAAGATGCTGAACCTCTTGCGCGCGGAAGCACGTGCTCGCAGGTGCAATCAAACACGCTCGTGCGCGCTCTCACGACACAGAAAGACCGAGAAAGATCACAAGCATCTTCGGTTATCTTTTGTAACGACTTAGATGACATCCGTTTGCGATCGCTTGTGTTTATATGTTTGTGTCTTTTAACTGTTATTATTATTATTATTATTATTATTATTATTATTATTATTATTATTATTATACAGGTTTTAATACTGCTTGAAAGTGATTGATTAAATTTATGCTCTGGTATTCTGAAATTCAAAGGTCATGGACGCCGAGCATTGAATTTTTTTTTTTTTCAAAATTGTTTTTTTTTTCTTTTTTTTTTTAATGATTAAGTGATTTTCAGAGCTCTCAAAAAATATGATTCGCTGAAAAAATTCAGTTGAAATCTTAAAGATTAGTCTTTCCAAATATTATGATTGACATGGATAGTAAATACAGTAACCGATATTTTTTTTATTCTATCCTTTAAAGGTCTAAAGGCCACTCATGAATGGCAGGGGAAAGGGACAGTGACATTGCCCTATCGAGCAGGACAGTGCCTTAGAGAATGACCATATACACATATGATTAGCGCCCTAGCCCCCTCTCCACCCAAGCTAGGGCCGAGGAGGGCCAGGCAATGGCTGCTGATAACTCAGCAGAAAGACATAGGCTTCCCCAAACCACCTATCCTAAACTCACAAGAATGGTGAGGTTGCAGCCACCAAAGAACTAACGAGTTTGAGCGGGACTCGAACCCGAGTCTGGCATTGTAATATTTTTTTAAACATTTAGCAATTAGAATTGCAATACTACTAATATTTCTAGTAGTTATTATAATGGTTTACATATAGAAAAGTTTTATAGCTTATATAACAAAGAATTAATATCTTTGTATTATCTTTTTGCATAACGGAAGTGAAAAAATGCAGCGAATGTTTCCATGTTGAACAAGCTGACATGAGTCTCTCTTCATAATTTATAATATGAAAGATATATATTAACGTTGTTATTAATCTTAAGATATTTTATATTTATTCATTACTTCTCATTTAGTTTATATTTATTTCCTTATTTCCTTTCCTCACTGGGCTATTTTTCCCTGTTAGTGCCCTTATGCTTATAGCTTTTGCAATTAGGATTGTAGCTTAGCTAGTAATAATAATAATAATAATAATAATAATAATAATAATAGTCCCAGAAATTACATTGCTAGTATATCACTAATAATATAGATATCCCACTAAACCTCATTCATATAAAAGTCTCAGAATATTTTTCACACTAAATACTAATCATTATTTTCTCTATCCTCGGAATTTCTAATAGTCTTATTATATATTTTAATTCGACATTACCATTCCTTTCCCCAGTGTGCTATTTTCTCTGTTGGAGCCCCTGGGCTTATAGCATCCTGCTTTTCCAACTAGGAGTGTAGATTAGCCATTAATAATAATAATAATAATAATAATAATAATAATAATAATAATAATAATAATGGCAAAACGTTAGTGAGAGAATAGCATGAGTTGGGGGTGGGGGGGGGTAGGGGGTTGAGGACCCCCACCACAATGGATGGCTGTAGTGTTCTGGCACGCGCTCTTCACACGTACATACGTACGTACAAACACACTCGCACACAAGATAACCATTCTTTCCTTCCATTTGGTATTCTCTCTCTCTCTCTCTCTCTCTCTCTCTCTCTCTCTCTCTCTCTCTCTCTCTCAAGGTTATTACCGAGGTGAACATTCCATTTGCATTTGGTTTAGATGCGTTAATGAGTGGTGTTTAAACATTGTAACTGTGACCTTACAACGAGAGGACGCTCTAAAAAAGTATGAGAACGAAGGAGGGATAGAGGGAAGAGTATATTATATTATATATACAATATATATATAATATACTGTATATAGATACATATATATTGTAAAAATCATACATAACGTATATATATATACATACATACAATATATGCTTTATACAGTATATATATATATATATATATATATATATATATATATTATATATATAATATATATATATATAGTATATATATAATATATATATGTATGTATTTTATATAATATATATATATATATATATATATATATTGTATATATAATATATATATATATATGTATATATATATATATATATATATATATATGTATATATATATATATATATATATATATATATATGATAATATTAATAAAGAATATATATATATATATATATATATATATATATATATATATATATATAAAAGCTAATATTAATAATGATAATAATAGTAATAATAATAATAATAATACGCTTGACAACAGCACTACCACCGATACCTGAAGATATGTGACTCATCTCTAACGTAAACAAAGATTCTCTCTCTCTCTCTCTCTCTCTCTCTCTCTCTCTCTCTCTCTCTCTCTCTCTCTCTCTCTCTCAGAGAAACAAAGCCATTAAGCAAGGTGTTGATAATCCATCTCGGCGGAGAGCGATGAGTGAAGGATGATGATATGATCTTGAAATCCAACTTCTACCTCATAGTGAGGGGGAGGAGGCCTTGGGAGGGTAGGAGTCAGTGGGCGTGTGTTGGAATGTAGTGGACGTGGTCTATTAAAGGGAAAACCTCATACGTCCGACAGCCTTGAAATTTCTCGACGTCTTATCACTCTACTTTGGTGTGTCTTATTGAAGCTGTCACAATGGTGTAAGAGTTATATTGATTGAAGCTGTGTCACTCCAGTGGGAGGTCATTGTTAATTATATGATTATCTTGGTGAAAGTGACCAAGAGATATGATAATTGTTTAAACGAATTTAGATTCAATGCAGGATGATACGTTTTCGTCATAAATATCGTGAAAATATATCGCCGTGAAAATAGTTATTCAATTGCATTGCTCGCGAACATTTATGACCGCAAAATAATAACACTTATTTAATTGCGTGTAGTAATCCGTGTTTGCGGTTTACCTCATTCAGGGACGTTATTGAGAGAGAGAGAGAGAGAGAGAGAGAGAGAGAGAGAGAGAGAGAGAGAGAGAGAGAAAATTTTGTATTTGTGTGAAAATTATTAATTTTAATCCGGGTATTTCAGTTGAGAATCCGGTAATGTCCATGTAAGAATAATTATTACATTCCTTTCTTCTGATGTTTATATTGAATCCTTCCTTCCTTTTTGTAGTCTCTCGAATGCATCGGAGATCTGGGATCTTCAGGAAGTTCGGTTTTGCATCACTCTTGTCCATGGAATTTCCCTTTCTGCTTCCGAGGTCAGCCGGTCTATTTTCACTCTTAAATTTTTCGGAACTCTCTCTCTCTCTCTCTCTCTCTCTCTCTCTCTCTCTCTCTCTCTCTCTCTCTCTCTCATTATTATTATTATTATTATTATTATTACTACTAGCCAAACTACAATCCTAGTTGTTGGAAAAGCAGGATGCTATAAGCCCAAGGGCTCCAACAGGGAAAATAGCACAGTAACGAAATTGGTAAAGCAGATCCTATAAGCCCAAGGGCTCAAACAGGGAAAATAGCACAGTAATGAAATTGGAAAAGCAGGATGCTATAAACCCAAGGGCTCCAACGGGGAAAAGAGCGCATTGATGAAATTGGAAAAGCAGGATGCTATAAGCCCAAGGGCTCCAAGAGGGAAAATATCCCATTGATGAAATAAGGAAATAATAGATAACTAGACTACAAGAGAAGTAATGAATCAAAGATTTATAGTCTTACAAACTCAGACTTAATTTTGTTTGTGAGATATTGCTTTTCACCGGATTGTCTGTCTCCAATCACTTTAAGATATCAATTTATAAAAGGAAAGAAGACAGAATAAATAAAGATTGGCTGACGCTGCTGTAGTGATAAGAGTTAATATGGGTATTTTACTTTAAAAATATCTAAAGGACTTATTCACTACGTTGCAACGTGGAAAATATAGAAACTTTTTAGAATTACCATTTACGTTCTGCAAATTGAGTTTACAACCAAGTTATTTGTATACAATCTAAGTTAATTTTTAATTAATTACCATCATTGTCATTATTTCAACTTACAGTTATCGGTATGAAATATAAACGTTCCTTTATTTAATTAATTAATAATTATTATCATCAATTCAATTTACAGTTATCGGTATGAAATATAAAAGTTCCTTTTTTTAATTCATCAATAATTCATCGTTATCATTATTTCAACTTGCGTTACCCTATCAGTAAATGAATCCTTAAAAGAGAAATTGTTACTGAAGGGAACTCCCCGCTTGAGTCCTATGTTAAAACGTGAATAGCAAAAGGCTTGGCCGAAGTGATAACGTCCCTGACTGGTGATCGTCAGGCGGGGGTTTTTTCGAGTCCCGCCCAAACTCGTTAGTTCCTTTGGTCGCTGCAACCTCACCATCCTCGTTGAGCTATAGATGTCGGGTTTGGGGGAGCCTATAGGTCTATCTGCAGTCATTAGCAGCCATTGCCTGGCCCTCCTTGGTCCTAGATTGAGTGGAATGGGAGCTTGGGCGCTGATTATATGTAATAGGGTCAGTCTCTAGGGCAATGTCACTGTCCCTTGCCTCTGCCATTCATGAGCGGCCTTTAAACCTTTAACGAAATGCATTAATCGTTCATCCGTAGACGATAGAACAGAGAATTATAGGAATGATATCACCTCAGAAGCATCTTTTTTTTTTCTTTTTTTGCAACGGACCGAACATGTGAGGTAGTCATTCTCCCCCAGTGTAAACACAAGGTTTGTTTTCTCTCTCCTTCGTTTTCTTCCTCTTAAGAACCAAGCTAGACGTTCTGTATAAACGCCTAGAGAGTGTACTGTATACTGTTCACACCAACAAAGGCACTAGTTTCTAGTCCACTGCAGGACAAAGGACTATTAGCTAAGCTACAGTCATAATTGGAAAAGCAGGATGCTATAAACCCAAGGGCTCTAACAGGGAAAATAGCCCAGTGAGGAAAGAAAATAAGGAAATAATAATAACAATAATAATAATGATTATTATTATTATTATTATTATTATTATTATTACTAGCTAATCTACAACTCTAGTTGGAAAAGTAGGATTCCTTAAGCCCAGTGATTAAAGGAAACAAGAAAATAAATAAACTACACGAGAAGTAATAAACAATCTAAATAAAATATTTTAAGAACAGTAACAACATTAAAATATCTAATATATTTTCCATGTGTGATATAACATCATCTGACAGTTCATGGTAAATGAGAGGAATGGATCTTCTGACACTTCATTTGTTTGTTTCATTCTAAATCCAATTGTGTTGGTGGTTTTTAACGTTGCAATAATCAGGGTTCAAAGAGTAACTTTTCCAAAGGTATGGAGCAGACTTGAGATATATGTGTGTGTGTGTATATATATATATATATATATATATATATATATTACTTGAGATATATGTGTATATATATATATATATATTTATATATATATATATATATATATATATATATATACACATATACATATATATATATATATATATATATATATATATATATATATATATATATACTGTATATATGTATATATACATATATATATATATACTGTATATTTATGTATATACATATATATATATGCATGTATATATACAGATATATATATTTATATATATATATATATATATATATATATATATATATATGCATGTATATATACAGATATATATATATATATATATATATATATTTATATATATACATACATATATATATATATATCTCATATATATATAAATGTATGTTTATTTACAGATATATACAGTATACATACATACATATATATATATATATATATATATATATATATATATACATATATATACTGCATACATATGCATTTTTATTAATTTATTTATACATATCCACGTATGTTAGGTCATCTTTTCACCTTATGAAATTTGATGTTCATTATTGCTCAAACTTAACATCACTAAAAAAAAAGGAATGTAAACAATAAATCCGGATGTATTTAAGAGAGCCTTGCTCGGGAGAGACTTTCATCTAAACACAATCACGTCATTTGAAAGCCACTCACTCATGTCAATGTCATTCTCTCTATTGTCAGTTTAAAAAAAAAGATATAAAAACTGTCATGATCAGTGGCTTGTTTTTATTTCATTTTGCACTAATTTCCTTTCGTGGCCACACTACGCACTTTAATAATAATGTCCCGTATTAAATGGCATGATTTGAATTCACTTTTGTACCTGTTTAAATGTTTAAAAGATATATAATGCATTACAGTAGCAAGGGAAAAAAATAAGTTCCTTGCAATATAATGTATCATATTTTTTCACATACATAAACATACATTATTTATATGTTGAAATCTCTCATTTAAATTTAAAGTAATAGTTATTTGTAAACTTTTCTACCTGTTTAAATGTTTAAAAGATATTCCTATAATGCATTGCTGTGGCAACAAAAATAAATAATTTCCTAGCTAGATAAATGAATAACATTTTTTTCACTGATATATAAACATACATTATTCATACGTTGAAATCTCTCATTTAAATCTAAATTATTAATCACTATAGTTGTTAGTGTATCGTAGTGTTTCTGTTAAGCCCTTTTGAATTGGTTATTACTGCAATTTGAATAGATTAGTTTGAATGCGTTAATCATTATTGGTTTTTTTTCTAGTACATAATACATGAAATTACCTTATTTGAAATAAAGTTTTTTCACGATTTGAATAGATTAGTTTGAATGCATTAATCATTCTTGGTTTTTCTCTCGTACATAATAGATGAAATTAACTTATTTGAAATATAATTTTTTTACGATTTGAATAGATTAGTTTGAATGCATTAATCATTCTTGGTTTTTCTCTCGTACATAATAGATGAAATTAACTTATTTGAAATATAATTTTTTTACGATTTGAATAGATTAGTTTGAATGCATTAATCATTCTTGGTTTTTCTCTCGTACATAATAGATGAAATTACCTTATTTATCATGTAGTTTTCTTGTTACACTTTAATTCTTGTGTCGATTAAAGATTTATAAAGATTTTGGTTATGATCATCTGCAGTGTTAGTCACTATCCATTTTGCAGTAAGGGCCTGCGGGCATTGGAGTATAAACAGTGCAGGACTGAAATAGCCATGCACCCTTTGTGAATGTTTGTGTTTGTGTGCGTGTGTGTGTGTGCGCTTCACTTACCTTATACCGGTCCTCCTCCTCTCGGAAACAAATGGTCTGACTATCTGGCTGCAAACTTGTGTCTCGTAGTTTTCGGAACACTTTGTGATGTATAGGCGACGCCGTAGGAGTCTCAGTAGAAGTCGACGTAGGGGCTGATGAACTGGGTGGTGGGGGCGTGGAAGTACGTCTAGATCGCCTACTGGTGGGCGTTGAAGGTTTGCTCCCAGCTGCCCCATTTGATCTATACCTATCTGGATGAGGGTGGACGGTCGTGTTTGCCGTCGAAGGGCGCGGCGCTCCTGAGGGCTGAGTTTGAAAGGTAGGAGGAACTCCGGCGCTTCCTTCGGTAGACGAAGTGCTGCCCCTCCTCGAGGACGGATTGACCTTGTTGCGACTGCTGATGGTGGAACTGTAGAAGGTGGAGTTCGGGTTATTGCTCTTAGTAGATCTGCCGGAATCACGAGATGGGGAATCTCGAGAGAAGAAGGACCGCTTCGGGGAATCCGGTCCTCGTTTAGGAGAGTCGGGTCCTCTCTTGGAGTCAGGCATTCGTTTAGGGGAATCGGAGCCTCTCCTCGAAGATGATAAAGCATCCATGGTCCTCCTGGGGGAATAGTCATGGTATCTTCGAGGGGATTCGGGCGGAGCACGGATTGGAGAACCAGCTCTTTGTCTAGTGTCTGAAAATCGTCTCGGAGAATCAGGTCCTCGCCGCGGCGACTGCGTTGCCTCCCTTCTCTTCGGGATTGGAGGTGGACTCGCCGGGGGCGCCCGACTACTTCTGGGGTTCGGTGTGGGTGAGGATTCTTGGCGAGATCCCCAAACGTCGCGCATTTTTCGCACATTGTCCGACTGGATGTGACCGAAGCCGCTGTACCTCCTGGTCGGGTCTGGTTTCTGCCTGACGTAGGGCGGCAAGGGGACTTCCTCGCTCGACGACAAGGTCCTCTCTCGCAATCTAGGCGTCGTGGGCGACGGCGGCGCAGGTGAGGTAACCCTCGTTCGATTCCCTGTGGCACTACTGACATTTTGGGCGGATGTGTGTCGTCCGGCGGAGGAGTCGTGGGTGCGGCCCCTTGTAAACACGCCGCCCATACTACTGTCGAGGGCGGGAGCAGCCGCAGCAGCAGCACCACCGCCACCGAGCCGCGTCACTCGGTTGGGCCGAGTCTCGTGTGACAGTGTATGCGAAGGTGGTGCGTCCCGGGGGAGGGCCATCCGACCCCCTGCCCCGACCCGTCTTCCACCCTCCGTTGCGCAGCCCATGACGTCACTGCTCTGTATTTCTGGACTCTTTACTTTTGTGGGACGAACTTCCTCACTCGAAGTGACGTCATTGTTATCGTCGTCGAGGGGCTCAATGATGACGCTGCTCCGACGTTCGGCCTGACCTGGGGCGTGACGGGTGGCGGCGGAGGAGGAGGAGGCCTTGTGGTCAGGCGGAGAGGAAACTCGAGGCTGTTGTGGGCGCCTTTTTAACCCAGGTAGAGGAATGGAAAGGCAACCTTCCACCACAGAGGATTCCTCCTCTCTACGTCTACGTCCTCTTTGCCCTTCTTTCTTATCGTCATATTCATCAGTATCTTCTTCTTCTTCTTCTTCCTCCTCGCTGCTGTTGCTTTCGTGCACTTCGACGAAATTGGATTCGGGAGACGTCCTTGTAACGATATTTGGTGCCAAATTAAATCCTGATGGCTTTAAGAAATCACTGGCCTTTTCTCTTCTTTCACTATATTTCTCCCTCCCCAAGTCGTTCTCAACTGGGAGGTCATTAATAACACTGGCTGATAATCCTGACAATCGCTTCGTTTCCTGAATGACTTTTTCGGCCTGACTGATTATCGCGTCGACGTCAGGCTCCGACCCCGACAGAGATGTTGCAGAAGAAGAGGAAGAAGACCCGCCCCTTTTGTTGCGTTTCTCTCCCTCTTGTTTGTCACCTGAACCGTCGAGGTGGGTATAGGAAGCGGGCAATCGTGGCCCTGTCGCTTGCTGGCCGCTGGAAGAGTGTTGGCGGTGCTGGAAAGATCCCTGTCCAGCAGCGTGTTGTGCAGTGCCTGAGTTGCCAGAGATAATCCCAATATTTTTGCCGCTGCTGCCAGTCCACTGATTGGATTTGTCACTGTATGCAGCCGTGTCATTCCTTCTGTTTTCAGCTGCGGTGCTCGTTCTCGCTTGACTAGACCCATTACTCGAGCGGTCGTCCTCCACGATCACTAAATTTTCGATATCTCTCCCTCGGCGTTCGCACAGGGGCAAGGTAACAGCAGGTGTGCAAGGCACTGAGGTCGGCGAGAGAGGCGGTTTTTTCTTCTCCTCTTTCTCCTCCCCGCCACCACTTTTTCTCTTCTTACCTTCACCACCCACCAGGGTCACTCTCCTTCCCGCCTCCACCTCTACGGGGATGTAGTGGACGTCTTTGTCGCCACTCGAAGCAGAAGAAGAAGCGGAAGATGCGACAGCAGAAGCAGGGGCGCCCTGGCTGTTGGGAGAGGTCATGTGACTGAGGAAGTGGTTTTTAAGGGCATCGGAAGGGCTGTTACTCCGCAGGTCTCGTAGAAGGTATCCCCCTTGAGAGAGGTTAAGGCTCGTTGGACGTTGCCTTGGCGCCGACGAAGAATTCCCGGTGTCAAACAGAGTGCCATTTCTAGGTAGGCTGGAGGAAGGCCTTTCAAACGCCCCCTGATTGACATCTTCCATAACATAATCCATGGGGATGGTATGCCTCTTGGGATCGCTCATGCTGTTCAGGGATACGCCTCTCGTTGGTATACTTCCGGTGGCGACCATTGGCTCTCTGACTTTGGCACCGCTCTTCTGGTGGACACCACCGTCACCTCCACAATCGCTATCGGCACTGTTTCGATGTGGCACCCCGGTGCCACTCTTGGCCTTGTCTTGGCTACTACTCACCTGTTGCGTTAGTGGCTTATCGACGTCTTCTTTCTTTTTCTCGATTACCACTTCGTCTTCCTTACTGTCTTCTTCCTCATCTTCCTCCTCCTCTTCTTCCTCCTCGTCCTCGTCCTCCTCATCATCATCATTGTCATCTTCTTCCTCTTCTTCTTCTTCATCATTATCATCATCATCTTCCTCCTCCTCCTCCTCCTCTTCCTCTTCGTCCTCTTCCTCTTCATCTTCCTTCTCTTTTTCATGACGCCCATCGGCCACCTTCTTCACCCGAGGCGTACCCTCTCCCCCTCCACCCTTGCTCCCAACGAAGTCGTCCATGTACCTGCCCCCACTCTTGCTACTCAGCCGTTCGTTATAGTCGTCGTCA
>NC_090769.1:19357106-19359606 GCF_036898095.1 Palaemon carinicauda
TTTTTTTTTTTTTTAGGAAGACCTTGACGCTTTTCAAATTTTGTCTTAATAAGTATTTTTATTTTATGTATGTCACCTAATCCTTATCAGATCTGAAGAATCCAAATTCCTAAGGGTTTTATTATTATTATTATTATTATTATTTTTTTTTTTTTTTTTTTTTTTTCTTTTAGGAAGACCTTGACGCCTTTCAAATTTTGTTTTATAAAGTACCCTTGGCTGCTCTTTATATCCATTCGAAATTTGGAAAGCTTTAAGGCCTTCCAAAATACGTATAAAATCAAATTTTTTCAAAAAAGGAAATCACTTCTTGTAGGAATTTGGATGATTCTGATAACTGTGCCCTTAAGAAAAAAATCTTTTCGGTCCATTGCTGAAGCTTGCAGTAAAAGCACTAAGAATGTAGAATGTGCTGCTACACGGATAAGTTTCAAGAAAAAAAGGAAGGAAAATCTATTTGGAGAATTTTATGCTTTATTAATAACAAACGATATCGGGGTCAATGACCTTCGATGTCAGGATGCCAGAAAACTCGAATTCAATCAATTAATCAATCAGGTTAAGGGCAGGAAAGAATATAGAAAGTACTGTACACGGATAAGTTTCAAGAAAAAGGAACACGTAAAGATTTGCTTTAAAATAAACGGTAAATGTCTGGCAACATTTATTTCAGGATTTTTACCTTTTTAAAAACGATATATTGACGTAAACGAATGATATTACGGTCACAAAACCGTAAAAGATAGTAACAAAGTAGGGTAAAATTACGGTCGCCTGCATTTAACTGAAATACGGTTGAGAACAGTATATTTTTACGTAGAATTTCCGATTAAGATTACGGGTTTTTCTAACAGTGAAGAAGAAAAATCTGATTGGAGAAATAGGACTGTTTCTTCTCAAATACACAACTTATAGCAATCACGATAAAACAACAAGATTTCATTCTCAAGGAAGCCGACTGAGTCTTATCAGTAGTTTCCTTTTTCCATAAAACGCTCAGAGAAATCGTCGTTCTTCGGCACATAGCCAAAATCCCAGTGGGGCTTCAAGGTGTTTGTTATTTTTGGGGCGAGTGACACTTTGTGTAAGAGGAGTTACTTTGATCTTCATTTGAGATACAGAAACACTAATGAACTTTGCCATAGAAGTGTGATAAGTGGGATGAAGTAATTGAAATTAAGCACAGTTTTAAAGGTCGCTCATGAATGGCAGAGGCAAGGGACAGTGACAATGCTCTAGAGAATGGCCGAGTTAGGAGCAGGGAGGGCCAGGCAATGGCTGCTGATGACTCGACAGGTAGGCTTATACATCATGATATAAACTATTAAGACCCAAAACAAATAACTATACTAATTTTTTTTCTAATGAGGCGTACACTTGGGTATACTATTCTATCTCGTTTCTCTTCCTCTTGTTTAGTTGAAGTTTTCATAGTTTATATAGGAGATATTTATTTAAATGTCATTGTTCATAAAATATATTATTTTTCCTTGTTTCCTTTCCTCACTGGGCTATTTTCCCTGTTGGGGCCTCTGGGCTTATAGCATTTTGCTTTTCCAACTAGGGTTGTAGCTTAGCAAGTAATAATAATAATAATAATAATTTGCACTGACTCGCAGGAATGCCCTTTTAGCTCGGAAAAGTTTCCTACTAATTGATTGGTTGGAATGATTTGGTCCAACCAGTCAGCTAGTAGGAAACTTTTTCGAATTAAAAGGGCACCTCTGCGAGTTAGTACAAATACGCCTCATTAAAAAAAATGGAGTATAGGTAATTGATAAATCCATTCGTACGCCCGCACTTACACAGACAATGCTCGCGCGCGATCGTGTCGTAATCTTGAGACATGTTGCAAAAGCAGACTAATTGTGGTATCGTGGTTACATTACAAAGTGGTGAACGTTGAAGCAATTATTTCAAGTGTTTTCTTTAACACTCGAATGTCCTTGTTCTCGTGATGGTACATCGAATCGGTATTTGTAGGTCTTGCAGATTTATCTTTAAATATTTACACAATAAATAAATAATTAAATGTATCCCTTGAGCATCGCAAGTAAATGTCTCTCTCCTTCAGAGCAGGTCAGTATGTAAGAGCAAATCTCTCTCTCTCTCTCTCTCTCTCTCTCTCTCTCTCTCTCTCTCTCTCTCTCTCTCTCTCTCTCTCTCTCTCTCTCTATATATATATATATATATATATATATATATATATATATATATATATATATTTTCTTGTCACGTTGAGTGGTATTGCCAAACGTATGAATACGCTCTCTCTCCGGCCCCTGGTAGGTAGAGAGGGAATGATCATACCCAAGTGAGAGGGTGTTACCCCAAGAGGTACACTCGGAAACCATAATCTCCCAAAAATTGCCCAAACTGTCGTGTTCTAGTAAGGAAAGGAGGGGGGGGGGGATGGGAAGAGTTGAATCTGTGTGTGTGCTCGTGTGTAGTTGTGCATAACTTTAAATATTTAGTCATTTTTACGGGTCGCATACACTAG
>NC_090769.1:19379606-19382106 GCF_036898095.1 Palaemon carinicauda
TTGTCAATGCAAAGTTCAGTCAACCTTCCACAAAAGATTATGATAATATAATTCTTACCTTGTCGTTGATCGATGTCACGCTGCTGTCCGCTGTTTTCTCTGTCGATTTAGGTGGCGATGATGGTGATGAGGACGAAGTTCCCAGATTTCGTCCAGCTGGTCCTAGTTCCGACGACAGCTCTTGCAATCGGGAAAGAACTTCTTGCAGAGTACTGCTGAAGTTCTGCCAGCAGTCCTTGAACATGTCCCCTTCCATGTCAGACTGTTTCTTTTCGACTGTCACCTCCCGCCCTTCCAGGGGCGACTTTCTGCCATACTCCACGGAATCAGCTGATTCTTGCGATTCTGTGCGTAGGTAGTCTTTCACACTTGAATTGGATTCCTTTTCAGAATCGGCGTCCTTGTTTAAACTATTGGATTCGTGTGTCTTTTGTATGTTATGAGCATCGGATTTCGAATTTTCCGTTTGTTTTTTATATGTTTAGGTTCTTGTTCCGTCTTGGAGATCGAAGTACCTTCAGGTGATGTTAAGCGCACCTCAACATCTGTGTCGTTAGAAGCAGCGACGGACATGTCGCCGAAATAGTATCGCTTTCTCTCGTCTGACGGTTTTGTTGCAGTTGCTGGTTCTTTTTTTGCCGTTAGCGGTTGTTTTTCATTGTCCTTTGATGACTCACTCTGGTAACATTTAGAATAAACCCAAGGAGTATCACCCTTCGAGGGCTTAATGTTTTCTTTCTCATTCATCAAATTTTTACGAATGTTCGAAGTATCTTTGGGTGAGGAGTGCGAGGTCTCTACCTTGTCTGAGGCGGCCCTTTTGTCCCTATTCATCTTTGATATGAGCGACGATGAATAGGGGATTCCACCCTCTGTGTCTTTGGTGTTTCTCGAAGGCACCTTCGGTGATTCCGACTGTTCGGTACATGCCGCGGAAGCGCCCCTTCCCACGCTGGAGGAAACTGCGTCCCTGTCGAGCGTCGAAGTTCGGGAGGGGGAGGAAGAAGAGTAAGGGAGAACTGAATCGGAGTCGCGGGAAGGGTCCTCAAATCTAATCGGGATATGGAACTCCTTGGCCTCCTCGTATTTACTCGTTCTCCTGCGGGTCCTCTGACTAGGCTCTTCTGCTTCTTCCTCTTCGACAGGATCTCTCGTCCTTCTCTTGCTCCCATTCTCATCATTGTTATTGTTCGATTTGCCGAGGTACTTTCTACTGATGTCCTCGGCCGCCGCCCTTCTCGTCGAACTATCAGGATAACTCTTCCTCCTGTTATCCTCGCTCGCTCTCAGGTTATCCCCCGCGCATGTGAAAAGGTCGCTCCCTCGCCTGCTGTTCCTCTCACGCCTGTGGATGACGTCATCGTCTAACCTCGTTAGCCTTGAGCCCTCTGTCCCCGCTGTTCTCTGCTCCGTTTCGCGTCTCCTCATTCCAAAAGGCTCGCGACTTCTG
Source organism: Palaemon carinicauda (assembly GCF_036898095.1). NCBI lineage: Eukaryota > Metazoa > Arthropoda > Malacostraca > Decapoda > Palaemonidae > Palaemon > Palaemon carinicauda. The sequence goes on from NC_090769.1 coordinate 19,381,057, forward strand.
CTGGTGCTCCGGTCTCTCCTCTCGGGCGAGTGCCGAAATGTGTCGCGCTTGTTCTCATAATGGTTCTCCTGGCTTCTCTTGCTGGGAGTCGGACCTGGCTCGGGCTGGGTAACCGAGTGCCTCTTCGTGGCACTCCTTCCGGAAACGGACGCTGAGGCTGAAGGCGGGGGCGTGTCCCCTTCCACTGTGACGGGTATGACTCGCACGTCTGTCTGTAAAATAGATAGATAGATAAGTCGATTATGTTCCTCGAAGTTACAAATGTCAATTCATACCCTGTGCCCCTTTATGATGCCCAGTTCATTTTTATTCATGTATGTCAATATAACAGTTGAATCAGGTTATGCATTTTTTCATTACAATATATAAGATACGTTGAATGAAAGTGTTTTCCAAGACTGGGGTGTTCTTTAAATTCAATATATCCAGTACACAGAAAGCCATTCTTAGTGGAGAACAATGACTACTTAAAAAAATTCAAGTCAACAATATATTGATTGTAATGATGATAGATGCAATTTGTGTTATTCATCAAAGCTCTGAATACAAATTTCTAAAACGTTTGTATGACAAAACTTAGCTTAGTTAGCATATTTCAAGAGATATTGAAGAATGCAGAAATTTACATAAAGTAAAGAATGCAAACCTTTATAGTAATTAGGATATAAGTAAATTCTGCATAGAATCTAGTCAATACACACACATATATACATGTATATATATATATATATGTATATATATGTATATATATATATGTATATATATATATATATAAATATATATATATATACATGTGTATATGTATATATACACTTAAAAGTATATATGAAGTATATGTATTTATATGTATATATAAGTGTAAATATATGTACACAAATATGTGTATATATATACATACGTACTGTACAATATATGCGTAGGTGTCTGTGAGACTGTACTGTATAAGATTTCCAGTTACCCTGGAGAAATGTCTATTCAAAGGTCCCAAGGTCTCTCTCTCTCTCTCTCTCTCTCTCTCTCTCTCTCTCCGCGGGCTTACCCTTTTATCAA
>NC_090769.1:19389606-19394606 GCF_036898095.1 Palaemon carinicauda
TTACTTGCTAAGCTGCAACCCTAGTTGGAAAAGCAGGTTGCTATAAGCCCAAGGGGCCCCAACAGGGAAAATAGCCCAGTGAGGAAAGAAAACAAGGAAAAATTAAATACTTTTTAGAAAATTAACAACATTTAAATGAGTATTTCGTATATAAACTATAAAAACTATAACAAAACAATAACCCCAAGGATTCCAATAGGGAAAGTAGCCCAGAGATGCGTCGGTATACAATTGATAAATACATCAAAATATAACATAATTAATCCTATATTTCATTAAGTTGCTTATAAAAAAAAGGTCCATCAATGATATAGCGTTAATCATCTCTGAAATAAAAATAATCAAAAGAAAGTTAATCTTTCGTTAACAGCATAATGGCTAACGAACTCCGTTCAATTATTGACTTCCCAATGTTTATCCTTGTTTCCATTTCGTTTACGAATATTCTTCTTATCGTATAACTTTCATTATCTTACGTTCTAGGAATTTTCGTGTGGGTATTTTTCCTCTATTAGAAGTCATTCTCTTGCTTGAGATACACTCGCACACTATTTTATACTATTTCTCTTCCTCTAGTTTAGAGTTTTTATAGTTTATATAGGAGATATTTATTTTAATGTTGTTACTCCTCCTAAAATATTTTATTTTTATTTTTTCCTTTCCTCACTGGGCTATTATCCCTATTGGAGCCCCTGGGATTATAGCATCCTGCTTTTCCATTTAGGGTTGTAGCTTAATAATAATAACAATAATAACAATAATAATAATAATAATAATAATAATAATAAGTAAAATCATCCGTCAGTATCTTTGATATTCTCCGAATATGGTTAGATTTCAGTTTTTTCTATCTTTCTTTGAATAACTTTGATGATAAACCAAGTGACGTAAAGTGAACATGCATCACAAGATCCTCCAAGCATTGTTTATTATCAGATCCTTCACACAAGAACTATCTAATTCACAAATGCCATCTAGCCAAAATACATGGGGGAAATATTATAAGAAACACTAGAGTGTGTTTATATAGATACTAGAACATTATAAGATACTAGAAGAACATCATAAGTTACTAGAAGAACATTCTAAAGTCTGTCCGAAAGATGTGGGGGGAATACTAGTTAAGAAACACAAGAGAGTGTCGATCATAGGTACTAGAAGAACATTATAAGTTACTTGAAGAACATTCTAAATTCACTAGAAGAACATTCTAAAGTTTATCCAAAAGATGTGGGAAATACTAGTTAAGAAACACTAGAGAGTGTCGGTCATAGATACTAGAAGAACATTATCAGTTACTAGAAGAACATTCTAAAGTCACTAGAAGAACATTCTATTTTTTTTTTTTTGAAAATACAAACGAAAATTTCAGGAAAGGAATTGCGATATAAAACATGTCTAAAATGTCTACAGATCCATCTAATTACAGTTACCCACTATGAAATTACCGCTACAGGCGAAAAAAACAAACTATAGAGCATACAACTATACAACTAATATTAATATACAGTACTGTATTAAATACAACACCAATGACGTGTGTTTCCAAAACATATACCGAAGGAAATGTGAAGATAAAGTTATTGGTTATCAAAAAAAAAAAGAAAAAAAAAACTATAGAGAATACAACTATACAACTAATATTAATGTACAGTACTGTATTAAATACAACACCAATGAAATGTGCTACCATCGCAAATACCGAAGGAGAGGTGAAAAAAAAGTTATTGGTTATTCAAAAAAACAAAAAACTATAGAGAATACAACTATACAACTAATTATATACAGTACTGTATTAAATACACCACCAATGAAATGAGCTACCATCGCAAATACCGAAGGAGAGGTGAAAAAAAAAGTTATTGGTTATTCAAAAAAAAAAAAAAAAAAAAAAAAAAAACCTGTAGCAATACCTATCGACGATTCTCCTGACGGCGTTGTTGTAGTCTCCCCAGGCATCCCTGAAGAAGGGGTCCTCCAGGAATCCCCCTCTTCTGCTCACCAGCAGAGAGCGAAGGCGTCTGTTTTCGCACACCATGTCGCCCACACCACCGAAATCGCGCCCTTGACCTCTGTGGGGACAACGAACCCCTGGGTCAGCATCTTGGGTCAAAGGAATGAGGGGCATACGACATGGGGAATTAAGGGGCAGAAGATGAGGGGAATAATGAGAGTCCAATTGTAAGGGATAAGGGGGCATGCGACAGTAGGGATTTGGGGCATACGACATTGGGAATTAAGGGGTACAAGATAGAATGAGGGGCCAATATTATGGGGATAAAGGGACCTACGACACTGGGAATTAAGGGGCATTTAAGATAGAATAATGAGAGGCTGATACTATGGTGATAAGGGGGCGTACGAAATTGGGAATTAAGGGGCATAAGTGAATGGGAGGTCAATATTCTGGGGATTAGGGAGCCTATGACATTGGGGATAAGGGGACGTACCGCAATAGGCATTAAGGGTCATAAGAAGAGGACAATAGTAAGGGATAAGGGGGCCTATAACATTGGGAATTAAGGGGCATAAGATAGAATAATGAGGGGCCAATATTATGGGGATAGGGGAGCATGCCGCAGTGGGCATTAAGGGTCATAGGAAAAGGCCAATAGTAAGGGATAAGGGGGCATATGACATTAGGAATTAAGGGGTATAGGGTAAGGGGAATAATGAGGGGCCAATAGTAAGGGGATAAAGGGGTATTCGACATTGGGAATTAAGAGGCATAAAATAAGGGGGCATACGACATTATGCATTTATGGACATATGAAGAGGACAATAGTAAGGGATTAGGGGGCATATGACATTGGGCATTAGGGGGCTTAAGGGGATTAATGAGGGGCCAATAGTAAGAGGATAAAGGGGCATTCGACATAGGGAATTAAGGGGCATAAGATAAGAGGAATAATACGGGCATAGGTTAAAGGATATAAGATGGAAATAAGGGGCATAAGACAATGGGAGTAAGGTGGCGTAATACGATAGAAATAAAGACTAAAAGTAAAGGCATAAGGATCATGAGTTACTGGGATTAAGGGGCAAAAAGTATTGTGAATAAGAAGACATAAAGCAATGGGTCAAAGGGAATAAGAAGACATAAAGCAATGGGTCAAAGGGGAATAAGAAGACATAAAGCAATGGGTCAAAGGGGAATAAGAAGACATAAAGCAATAAGTCAAAGGAATAAGAAGACATAAAGCAATGGGTCAAAGGGGAATAAGAAGACATAAAGCAATGGGTCAAAGGGGAATAAGAAGACATAAAGCAATGGGTCAAAGGGGAATAAGAAGACATAAAGCAATGGTCAAAGGGGAATAAGAAGACATAAAGCAATGGGTCAAAGGGGAATAAGAAGACATAAAGCAATGGGTCAAAGGGGAATAAGAAGACATAAAGCAATGGGTCAAAGGGGAATAAGAAGACATAATGCAAGTGAGAGAAGTTACATACCTTTCGAATCTGGCATCCTCTCATACTATTGCCAACAGGTGGTTAGACATTTATCATAATTTCAACAGGTCACGAATAAAACTTTTTTTTTTCATTCTCGCAAAAGAAAAACATACAAAGATAATGTTTCTTATCGCATCTAAATACAAAACCCTATATCAAATTGGATTTAGCTCGATCATCTTACGTGAGTTAATCACGAAATTTCGTTATATCTATCATAATCCAAATTCTGCAATAATCATTTTAAAAACCAATGCCATTAGCTTGGATTCTAATTTTTTTTTTTTTAAATACAAGTATAATTAATATAACGAATCCAAGAAATACTGCAAAAGACTATTCCCACACATACACACACACAATCATATATATATATATATATATATATATATATATATATATATATATATATATATATATATATTTATGTATATATATATGTATATATATATATATATATATATATAAGTGTGTGTATATATATATATATATATATATATATATATATATATAAATATGTATGTATGTGTGCATATATGTTTGTATATGTGCATATATATAATATTATATATATATATATATATATATATATATATATATATATATATATATATATATATATATATATATACTGTATAAATATATAATGTGTATAGAATATAAATGTATAAACAGAAAAATTGTTATAAACAAGAGTTTATGTCAATATCAAAAGTTCTATATTCAAGTATATCAATCATTTTGTTATAGCCAACAATAATAATACATCGTCATAATCCTAAACAATAAACTCATCTCGAGAAGCAAAATAGTATATTAAATATACTCTATATTTTACTACAATTAATTTTTATATTATACGGTGCTAATCACGTGACATACATTCATCTCCTACATTGGAAGCAGACTTTATTTAACCAGCATAAATTAATGTTGGAGCTGTGGGAAGAGAATGTAATTTATGATATAAATGTGTTGATATATTTTCCAGGATTTCTTGTAACATGGTATTTTTTTACTTGAGAAAACCATTAAAGATAGTTTATAAATAAGAAAGCTTAACAAGGCTTTAGTTCATTTAATTTTGAATAAGAAAGCTTATAAAGGTGTTAGCTCATTTAATTTTGAATATGGAAGCTTATAAAGGCTTTACCTCATGTTAAAGCATAGTAGTGTGTAGTTAAGCTGAGCTCCTAGAGTAATAGTTGACATTGAAAAAATGAATGAAGGTATGAAACAATAGATGCAAGATAAATTTTAAAAAATATTTAAACAAATAAATCTTTATTTCACAATGGTCAAATCATGCTACTGTAAGAATGAGTGACATCAAGAGGAAAGGTTATTATACATCTGGCAGGACATAGGGGGGCATTCAAGTATCGTACACCACTTTGATTGGGCGTTTCTTTTTTCTTTTTTTTTCTAAAATAAAATCTGGAATTGATTTAGAAAATCCCTCATCTTTGATTATTGAAAAAAACTGCTTTGTAAGGATTTTTTTTGTGGGGGGGGGGGGTGGAAATTACACTTTTACCTGGGCC